>NC_057812.1:350561559-350864403 GCF_018294505.1 Triticum aestivum | reverse complement strand
GACATCCGGCCTCCACAGCCCAGACATCTGGCCCTCCGCGAATGACCGGACATCCGGCCCGACGCCTGGATGTCCGACCTCCCTGTCTGCGAACAGTAAAGTCCTGAGGCCCGTGTACCCCTTCTACCCCCTAGACTATATATACTCTATCCCGTACAACTTTCTAGGGTTAGCGTTGGTTTAGCTCATACTTAGAGATAGAGCTTCACTCATCCATCCGGAACTACTCCACGGGAGAGACCGCAGCCCCTCTTCAGAGAAGATCCACTTGGATTCAAGACCTCCTCGCGGAGAAGATCCCCTCGTGGATACAAGACCTCCTCACAGAGAAGAACCGGCTACCTTTTGTATCGTCCATAGTTGATTGTGGATCGTGTATCTTACTTTATGTACTCGAGGATCTAGCGCATGTGTAACTTGTTCTTGTTGGTTGAGTGATTCTCTTGTGTTTCCCCTTGTGTTTCCCTCGTCTTCCCCTCGTGTTCCTCGTGTTCTTCACGGGATCCGCTCCTTTCGTGAAAGATCGGGCGATTAGGTTCTACCCTACATCATCTTGTTATCTAGAGCCACATTGGTCACGATTTCGGAGCCTCCCCGTTGTGTTTCTAGCCTTGTTTTGTTGTTTTTCATCCGAATTCGAAAATTCCCCACCAAAAATAGCCCCAAATTTTTTTTCTGATTTGTTGGTGTGTTGAGATTTTGTTGGTTTGGATCCATGGATTTGCTTTGTTTTGAGTGGATCTAGCTTCCAATCCTTTTTCCACCAATTTCCTTCCACAAATTCCTCCAAAATTTCGCCCGAATTTAACCTCCCCACGAGGTGTTCATCCTTTTCATCCCCGGATTCAGAGCCTGGACATCCGGCCCATAGAGCCCGGACATCCGACCCCACCCGGACATTCGGCCTTCCACCCGGACATCCGGCCTTCCACTCGGACATCCGGCCCCTGGCAGCAACATCTTCATCCACCGCCCCGTTTTTCCGCCCAATTTCCATGAAATTTTGTTCCGGTGCCCACCATATACCATATATACTTCCGCATACCTCCACCACTTCCGCATAACACAACCATTTTTGGACCGTTTCGCTCTCTGACACAATTGCTACTTCGAGGTTTGAGAATTTGAGTTGCGGTACCGTATCCTTTTGTGTTTCGGCTATCTAGGTACGGTTCGACATCGACATCCCCACCGCTCATCTTTGCCACGGACGCGTCCTACATCGTCATCAACAATGACCACCTCGACTACGACTTGCTATTCGTGCCACCATTTTGACACCATACCGGAAGCAAGACCGGTAACCTCATCTTGGTATTGGACATATCATTCTTGCCATTACATTGATAGCCATTATAGCCTTACTACTTTGCGTTGCTTACCCATTGAGACTAGCCATTGAGTATTGCCGGCAACGAGACTTGTGCACATTAGTGATCATACTTCCAATAGCATACATACATCATTGTTGCATATATTGGTATCTTCTCTTGTGTCACAAAGTTGTCATCGCATACTCATTCGCTATCTTGGTTTGTCAAGCATTGCATGCGAAAAGAGCTCAAACATCAAAGAGCCAAACAAGCTTTTAAGCAAAGAGGAAAGATAAGCAAAGAGCTTTTAAGCAAGAACCATAGCATCTTACAACATTAAGATTGTCATACTCGATCATCTTGGATCATATCATAGCAACACCTTGCATAGAACATATTTGGGATACAAGTCGTTGCATTTTTGCTAAGTAGGTTGTGCACAAGTTCTTGTATCCGCCTATTGTGCAATCGTGCTAGCGTGTCTCTAGAGTTGTGCAACAAGAGCATTTTTGTGGCTTCCACATTTTGGCTCACCCTTGGTTGCACAACCCCACTTATCTTTTTGCGCGTGTGTTTCCGTGTAGCTTATATGCTTGGTCTACTTGTTACATTGCATCTTGCGAATCTTTTCCAACATTATTGAAGCTCACTTACAATTGCATCAAATTTTGTGCCACTATCCTAACCAAGCTCCACCAAAAGCTCTTACTTGTGTAGGTGTGAGAAACCGACAAGAACTCATACCAATTGTGCTATTTCCTTGTCCTACATTGGAGTGATCCTCGATCCACTTTCAACTTCGGTCAAGGTACATTTGGTACTCGTTCTTCTCTTTCTACCACTCACATTTGTCTTGGAATGATGGATAGGCAAAGTACCTCTACCAACCCACTCTTCATGGAGCAAGATGACGACATGAACTCCTTCGTCACCAAGAGCCACCTGTTTGGTGCACAACGTGCTTTGCATTAAGAGCAACAAGCTATGAGTGAACGCATCGACAACCGTGCCGCCAACTACAACGACCACAAGCTCGACGATCACAAGCAAGATAATGATGCAAGGATGGAAGAAATTCGTGCTTTGTTGCTCAACCGCTCATCGTCCACTTCAAGAAGGAGCCGTTCAAGCCGCCATTCCGATTTGACCCTCTCCGGCTCAAGTACACCGACATCGAACACTCTTCGTCGAGCCGCGTGCACCGACCGTCAAGCAAGCCTCAATCCCCTACAAGACACCGACTCTCTAGAGCACCGATGATGTCAAAATCAAGAAGCCTTTGCGCTAGCATGAGAATGGCAACGACCACGCCAACATCAAGAGGATGAGCAAGCGCGTCTACGACAACATGCACAAGATGTCGAGGCACAACGTCAAGAACAACAACTCCGTGACGCTCAAGCACTTGCGGCGCAACAAGCTTTACACTATTCGAGTCGAGCCGTTGCCGACCGAGGCCGTCAAGTCCATGAACAAGAGGACGCACATCGCGAAGAAATCCGAGAACAAAGATTTCACGCTCGTGTGCATCGTCAAGTTCCTCTTAGAGCTCGCGAAGATCCTCCAAAAGCTCGCCAACACCATCAATTTCATCGAGAGCATGAGGACAATGGAAATCCTCCACGACAAGAGCAACATGAGGATAACAACCCTCAGCGCCAAGAGCACCACGAGATGAACAATCATCTACAACATGGGCTTCATCATCCCCGACCCCAACACAATGAAGAGCAACGCTACGACAAGCTCAAGTTCACCATGCCCAAGTTCAACGGAAGCAACGATCTCGAAGAATACCTTTCATGGGCATTGAAGGTTGACAAGATCTTCCGTTTGCACAATTTTGAAGAAGAGAAGAAGATCGTGATGGCATCCCTTGAGTTCCAAGATTATGTCCTCATTTGGCGGGAACAAATCATAGAGCGCCGAGAGGCAAGAGGTGAACCACCCATCACTACTTGGGCGCAAATGAAGGATGTCATGAGAGCACGCTTCGCACCTACCTACTACAACCGTGACCTCTTCAAGAAACTCCAACAAATCAAGCAAGGAATAAAGAGCGTTGAAGAATACTACAAGGATATGGGGATTGCAATGATAAGATCCAATGTCACGGAAGATGAGGAGCAAACAATAGCACGTTTCTTGAACGGACTCAGTCACCCTATCAAGAAGATCACTGACTTCCAACCATACTCAAATCTCATCGAGCTAGTGCACCAAGCTACCAAAGCGGAATGCCAAGTGCAAGATGATTTCAAGTATGCCAAGTTCTCATCCTAGTCCTACGGCTTCTCCAATAACCAAGCTTCAACGACTCCAACACCGACTACAAGACCTTCTACTTCCAACATCGACAAGTCAACTTCCAAGAAAGCTTCGTCTACTACAAGCCATCCTCCTACGAGCAACTTCAAGCCAAGAGCTTCATCATCATCAACCCCAACCAATGAGACCGTCAAGACGAGTTCCTTCAAGTGTTTCACTTGCGGAGGCCAAGACCACAAGTCCTACGAGTGCACCAACAAGCGAACCATGGTCTTCCATGAAGATGGCACTTATGACTCCATGAGCGAAGGCGAAATGGAAGCCCTCAAGCAAGTTGCCATGCACCGCCAAGTGAACAATGAAGAGGAACAAGTCTTTTGTGATGAAGAATCAAGTCCCACACTTGTTGTCTCCAAAGTCTTAACTCTCCAACATCACCAAGAAGAAGACCAACGATGTCACATATTCCACACCAAGGACGGCATCAATGGACGATCCGTCAAGGTCATCATTGATGGAGGGAGTTGTCATAATCTCGCAAGTGAAGAACTTTGCTCCAAGCTCCAATTGCCCAAGACGAAGCATCCACATCCATACAAAGTGAAATGGCTTAGTGACTCCGGCACTATCAAAGTCGAGCACCGAGTACAAGTCTCCTTCAAGATCAGCACCTATGAAGACACCTTGGAGTGCGACGTCATTCCAATGACCATTTGTCATCTTCTCCTTAGACGGCCATGGCAATTCGATAGAGGAGTCGTACACAACGGCCGAACGAACCACTACGTCTTCAAGATGAAGGGCAAGGAGTACGCCCTCCGTCCAATGTCGCCAAGTCAAGTGATCACCGACAAGCAACCCACCCATCGTGGAGATCATAGTGAGAGAGCGAGCCACCAAAACAAGAGTGAGCGCCACAAGCAAAAATTGAGTGCCTCCACAATGAGCGAAAACAAGAATCTAGTTCTATTTGCCACCAAATGTGAGATGAGAGAAGTGTGTGAGAACCCATCTAGTGTCCTACACTACGTCCTCGTATGCAAGGACAATGCATCACAAACTAACACTTCTCACACTCTTCCTCTAGTGTTTTCTTCTCTTTTGTAGGAATTTCAAGATGTTTTTCCAGATGAGCTACCTCCGGGTCTACCTCCTCTACGAGGCATTGAGCATCGAATCGACCTCATCCCAGAGCACCTCTTCCGAACAAAGCTCCATACCATGTCAACCCCGACGAAACAAAACAAATACAAAGGCAAGTAAAGCATCTCATAGACCATGGACATGTGCGTGAAAGTTTGAGCCCTTGTGCCGTTCTGGTCATTCTTGTGCCAAAACGTGATGGTAGTTTTCGCATGTGCTATGATTGTAGACCTATAAATGCTATTCGCTATAGGTATCCTATTCCACGCCTAGAAGATATGCTTGATGAGCTTAGCGGTGCCAATATATTCTCCAAAATTGATCTTAAGAGTGGTTACTATCAAATCCGCATACAAGAGGGTGATGAATGGAAAACCGCCTTCAAAACCAAATTTGGTTTGTATGAGTGGTTAGTCATGCCTATGGGTCTTTCGGAAGCACCGGGCACTTTTATGCGCCTCATGAATCATGTCTGTCGCCCTTACATTGGTATATTTGTTGTGGTCTACTTTGATGACATTCTTATGTTTAGCAAATCTATCAAACAACATGTCACCCATGTCCGCACCGTTTTGCAAACTCTTAGAAAAGAGCGCCTCTATGCTAATACAGAGAAATGCCTTTTCGGTGTTCATAAGCTCGTTTTCTTTGGTTTTGTTGTTTCTTCTAAGGGTGTTCATGTTGATGAGTCCAAGATTAATGCTATTAAGACTTGGCCGCAACCAACCAACTTGCATCAAGTGCGTAGTTTTCTTGGCCTTGCGGTCTTGTATCGTCGCTTTGTGAAGGATTTTAGCACCATTGCTTCTCCTTTGCATGCTTTGAGCAAGAAGAATGCGCCTTTTGTTTGGGGACCATCCCAAGATACCGCATTCAATGAGCTTAAGAATTTTCTTACTCATGCTCCCGTGCTTGCTTTACCGAACATCGACAAGCCTTTTGAAATTCATTGCGATGCTAGTGGTAATGGCATAGGAGGTGTGTTGACACAAGAGAAGTGCCCCATAGCTTACTTTAGTGAGAAACTTTCCGGAGTGCAACTCAATTATCCCATCTATGACAAAGAGCTATAAGCTTTAGTCCGCATTTTACGTGAATGGGAACATTACCTTTGTCCCCATGAGTTTATCATTCATACCGATCATGAGACTCTCAAGTATCTTATGGGACAAACTAAGTTGAACAAGCATCATGCTAAATGGAGTGAATTTATTGAGTCTTTTCCCTATGTCATTAAGTACATCAAGGGTAAAGAAAACATAGTAGCGGATGCTCTTTCCCGCATATGCATGCTTGTCACGCAACTTGAGTTAGATGTCATTGGCTTCGAGCATATCAAAGACTTGTATGAGCATGATGCAACTTTTGCTATTCCTTATGCCAAGTGTTTGTCGAATACATCTTGGGAACGCTATTACATCAAAGACGGCTATCTTATGAGAGCTAACAAACTTTGCATCCCCGAGTCGTCTCTTCGTTTGTTGCTTTTGCAGGAATCCCATGGAGGAGGCCTAATGGGACACTTCGGATGTGACAAGACGTTCACCACGCTCTCGAAGAGCTCTTTTGGCCAAAGATGTTTCGGGACGTCAATCGCTTCACCAACCAGTGTTCTACATGTCGCAAAGCTAAGTCCAAAGCTCAATCTCATGGTCTCTATATGCCTTTACCAATTCCATACCAACCATGGGAAGACATTAGCATGGACTTTGTACTTGGTTTGCCTAGAACTCGAAATGGGAAAGATTCCATATTTGTCGTTGTGGACCGTTTCTCAAAAATGGCACATTTTATTCCTTGCCACAAGATATACGATGCTTCACATGTTGCCAATCTCTTTTGTAGGGAAATTTTGCATCTCCATGGTGTGCCAAAAAGCATCGTCTTGGACCGCGACGTCAACTTCCTTAGCTACTTTTGGAAGACCCTATCCGCCAAGCTCGAAATCAAGCTACTCTTCTCCATGGTGTACCATCCTCAAACCGATGGCCAAACGGAGGTGACAAACCGCACACTCTCCACTCTACTTCGAGTACTCATCAAGAAGAACATCAAGGAGTGGGAGGAGTGTCTACCCATCACCGAGTTCGCCTACAACCGAGCAAGACACTCAACAACCGGTAAGTCCCCTTTCGAGGTCGTCTACGGATTCAACCCTTTGTCACCATTGGATATTCTACCTCTACCACTCCAAGAGGGAATCAATTTGGACGCAAGTGCAAGAGCAACCCATATCAAGAAGGTGCATGAAGATACAAGAAACACCATCGAGCGCCAAGTACAACGCCTTGCGACCAAGCTCAACGTCAACAAGCACCCTATGATATTCAACATTGGAGACCTCGTGTGGCTACAGCTTCGCAAGGACCGTTTTCCCCAAGAACGCAAGTCCAAACTTCGACCACGCGCGGATGGACCATTCAAGGTTCTTGAACGCCACAACAACAATGCTTACAAGATCGACATTCCTCGTGACAAGTACTCCGTGAGCGACATCTTCAACATCAAAGATCTCTCGCCCTACCATGGTGATGAGGATTTCGATCGGAGGACGGATCTTCCCCAAGGGAGGGGAGATGATGCGGAGCATCCCAAGATCATCCCCATGGACGCACCCACACCTCCAACAGCACAACTCGGACCAATGACACGAGCCCGAGCCAAAGCTATGAAAGATAAGGTGAACTCACTCCTCTCCGAACATCCACTTTCTATGCATGAGACATGGCTACTACCTAAGTCTGAGATGTTGTGCATGATTAGGTACCAAGAGGGTCCTCACGAAGATACGCATGAAGACGAACAGGTCCCCAAGTCCATGGATGAGGAGAACCAATGGAAGGAGCCAAGAACATCTCCTAGGCCCCGGACATCCGGCCCTTGGAACGCCTTCCTCTACAGCTGCTCAACCACCAAGTACCTACAGGCCCCGGACATCCGGCCCTGCAAGCTCGGACATCCATCACTTCCCGAGGTCCCGGATATCCGGCCCCCTGCCCGGAAATCCGGACCCCCCGAGCCCGAGAGCAACATGGCCAGCTTCACCAGCCCGAACATCCGTCCTCCATAGCCCGGACATTCGGCCCTCCGCGAACGCCCGGACATCCGGCCCTCCGTGAACGCCCGGACATCCAGCCCGACGCCCGGATGTCCGACCTCCCTGTCTGTGAACAGTAAAGGGCCGAGGCCCGTGTACCCCTTCTACCCCCTAGACTATATATACTCTATCCCGTACAACTTTCTAGGGTTAGCGTTGGTTTAGCTCATACTTAGAGATAGAGCTTCGCTCATCCTTCCGGATCTACTCCACGAGAAGATGCACTTGGATTCAAGACCTCCTTGCGGAGAAGACCCCTCGTGGATACAAGACCTCCTCACGGAGAAGAACCGGCTACCTTTTGTATCGTCCCTAGTTGATTCTGGATCATGTATCTTACTTTATGTACTCGAGGATCTAGCGCATGTGTAACTTGTTCTTGTTAGTTGAGTAATTCTCTTGTGTTTCCCCTTGTGTTTCCCTCGTCTTCCCCTCGTGTTCCTCGTGTTCTTCGCGGGATCAGCTCCTTTCGTGAAAGATCGGGCGATTAGGGTTCTACCCTACATCAAGGTCCATCTTAAAATTCTTGATGTAATACTCCAGATCCTGGTGATACACCAGCTAAGGTTAAAACTTCATCTTTTGCTGATAGGTGCTCCATTAGCCCTTTTGTCATCCAATCCTTCCAAAGACATGCATGCTTAACTCAACACGGTGACAATAGCATAAGCGGGCGATAAGATCATGGATAGTCGTGTTTATGCCCATGTCATTGCCATGGGCTATCATTCCATAGTTGATATCTCTTGCCTTAGGGTTTTCTTGACAAAGCTTTGAGTTTTAACGCTCCATGTTCCGGTCTTTCTCCGACACACCTTGATCTCGGGTATTGACAACTTCAATAGTCTGACGAGTTCCATAAGGGTAGCCTTCCTAGGTCATATGAATTTGGAAATTCTTCAGAACCTTGAATTTCTCCTAGTCTTCGGAGTCTTCAAACGCTGTAGTTTCCATTATTATAATTCAAGGTAAAATCCTCTTCATTCTGAAGTGGTCTTAGCTATCTGATATCTTGTACTTCTTGGAGTGATCTCATTAGGCGAATCTCCGTGTGGTCAAATGGGGAAAGGGGTATAGTCTAACTAAAAGGGAATATTTGATAAAGCTCAGAAAAGAAGAGAGGTAAATGATCTTTTTGAAAATAAAGTTTTAGAGAAAAACTTTCCTATGGGCTTGCTAGTTTCTAGGGGTCACGTCCTACAGTCAACATGTGCTCTGATACCATCTTGTAGCGACCCAACCCGAATAGGTCGAAGTCTCTATGCTTAAGTGTCATCCCTTGATCCGTATGCTAACACACACAATACTCGAGGATTTATAACAGAGTGCAATCACATGTAAGAATAACATAAATACCATTACCTCAATCAATATAGCGGAAGTATCAACAAGGTTGTGGAGTTCCAAACAACACCAACAGCAAAGTTGAGTGTAGACATCATAACCCTAACGTATCACTTACTTGTTGTAAGAATCCTACAACATGAGACGTTGCAGCCATGTAGGTCGGTACATTCAATATACTCGAAATTTCACACCGTAGAATAATAATGAAAATGTCTATCTCTATATGCATATTTGGCTGGTGGAGGCTCTAAGTTTAATTTTGCATAAAGCCAATTTTTCCCTACAACAAAGGAATAAATCTTATTTACTACCAAGTTAAATTACCCATATTGAGAAGGTAACCCCAACTCAATCCCAAAATTCACCAAATCATTAATAACCCAACAATTTCATTAAATAGAGTGATGAGATCAACCAATAATTGAAATACCCGATACTCAAGATGTCCACAACCGGAGACACGACAAATCATGATTTGTTTGTACACTCTGTAGAGGTTTGCGCACTTTTAGCCCACAAAACTTGATCTCCTCCGTTGAATTTCTCGTGCTGCCTGATGTTTGAGAAAGGAATGATCGAGACACCGTCTTTCTGAAGAGGTCCCCTAAACCGATAGATAGGCCGGTACACCTACAATCCCCTACACCTGCTAGCCTATCATGGAAAGGTTTCCCACAACTTACTTAATTATGGCAGAGCCCATAATGGCTTGTGGCTGCACACGTAAGTTTCTAGGCATGAATAATCCTATGATCCCTTTGAGCTTGGATGGCATTCCATAGGATGATCACACAGATACCCCGGGACCTCCTAGGACAACACTGGATTCCCCAAGTGCCCGCAACCAATCCACCTAGATGTGTATTAAAGTAGCCACCTTAAGTTTCCCTTAGTTATTATCTCTCACAACTTGCATGATTCTCATAGACAAATCCCCGTCTACGAGCATGGCTAAGCAATATGAGCATAGCGTATATTCCCGGGGTGATCAAAGGTATTAGGTACCTACCTTATGAACTACATAGCAAATCCCAATTCCCAATCCTACTCATGCAAATTTGTAAGGGTGCACTAATGCATAGTAAAAACTGGGTATAGAAAAGTATGATCACGGTGTGAACTTTACTTGTGATGTTGATGAAGATTCTTCGCACTCATAATTTCTGATAGTTCTACACGTCAGACTCCGATCAATCTATCATGAGCAAGCAAGTATAACCAGACTTAAGAAATCACTCAAAGTTCCGAAAGAACGAAGAAAACACTTTGCAAAACTTCAAAAACCATCAAATAAAGCTTCTAGACAGAAACATATTTTTTACAGTAGCAAAATTATGTGATTTTGATCTTAACAGAAGGTACATGTCAAGAGCTTTGATTTGCAAAAAGAATCAATTATATCGGAGTTATAAAACTCAAGTTATAGCAGAAACAAGTTTAAATTCAAATCTGATCTAATTCAAAATTTAAAACTTTCAACAATATATTTAAGTTGGTTTACTGGATAGATCAGATCGCACTGAAGAATTTGGCGTTGGTTTAGATGAATTTGGACAAATGGTTTAAAAGTTGTGTTAGTTTGAAAAACAGGGACTGATTTATAAGAAACTTATTTGCAACTGGGGCCCTAGCTACGAGACAGAAAAGCTAACGAACGAACATTCGCTACAGAAGTAGAAGCGACGAATACGCTCACTACCAACGCTAAACTAATGAACGTTCACCAACTAAACAAAACGGTTCAGGAGAAAAAACGAGACGATCTGGATCGTCAGATCCAGATCGGACGGGCGAGAGGAGACGTCGTTACTGCGGCGGCGGCAGCGGTCGATGTCGAGGTGGGACGGCGGCGGCGGCTGCGAGCGGGGAGGAAGCTCCGGTCGTCAGGGAAGACAGCGAAAAGCACAGGGAGAGGCGACGCGGTGCGGCAGAGTCGATGGCGGGGTCAGCGGCGGCCGGCGGCAAGGCGAGCGACAGCTGCGGCGGTGGTGATGTGCGGCGACAGCGTTTGCGGCTTGGAGGAGAAGGAAGAGAGGGGCCGGGGCCGGCTTTTAAAGGTGAGAGGGGGCGGGGTGGCGTGGAGGAGGGGCAAGGCAAAGGCGGCAGCGGTGTCGGGCACGCTCGGGACTTCGTCCCAAGCTTGGAGACGAACGGGCGGGCTTGCCGGGCCAGCTAGGCTAGGCGCGGCCCAGTTCGGTCGGTCCAATCATTTTTTAAACACAACAACATTAAAATAAATAGCAAAATAATAAAAAATTATATATAGCAAGTTATATACCAAAATTTTCGGAAAATGATTTTCTAAAACATGAATTATTTTTCAAGGGCAAATAAATTCCACAAAAAATTAAATAAAGCAAATAGTACTACGTGTTCAATTAAAAACCAAATAAAAATATTTTAAAATATCAAAATAATTTCGAATTTATTTCTCTCCATTTTTCTATTGTAGGGAATCATTTTACCCTATTTTCCATATATTTTATTTTTGGAGAAAAAATTAACTTGACTAAGAACCAAATAACTCCAAATTGAAAGTGGGTTCCAAGATAACTTCAAAGGGACTTTCGATTTAATTCTTTGAAACTTCCAACTCATATTTCATAGCATTTGAAGAAGTCATTTTTATCTTCTCTCATAAAAATCATTGAGTTGCATAAAGTTTCCGAGTTTGAAATATTTTCAAATGGAATTCAAACCTTTTCCAAAAACCCCTTTCATTTATTTAAATGGAAGAAGTCATGTCATCTTCTCTCCAGTGTTTTGTATTTGAAATGAATTTAAATTCATGGAGAGCAGAATGCAAAGTGAAAGTTTGGGGAAGTCATTTCATTCCCTCTCATTCAACTTTCAAAAAGTTTGAAATTTCACTCAATTTCACACAACAAATCACAGAAGCAATCATTATAACTTAATTAATATAACATTCCAAAATTTAGAATTTTGGGATGTTAGAGTTTCAATGGTCTTTTCTTTAAGAAATATTGGCATATCATTTCCAAATACTTTTATGACTTAGCTTAGGCTTTTTATGATGGTACTGCTGCTCTGGAAAACATGATTGGTTCCTACATTACCCTAGTACCCAAAAAGCTTTCACCAAAGGAAGTGGGAGATTTCAGACCTATTTCTTTGACTAGGATGGGCCTGAAGTTTCTTTCAAAAATGGCAGCCAACATGTTCCAATATGTGATTATGCAATGTATCCACAAGAACCAGTATGGTTTTATCAAAAGCAGAACAATTCAGGATTGCATTGGTTGGACCTTTGAGTATTTTCATCAGTGTCACCAATCCAAGAGGCCCATTGTTATTCTCAAGCTTTATTTTGAGAAGGCCTTTTGATGTAGGGTGGAACCCTAATCGGCTGATCTTTCACGAAAGGAGCGGATCCCGCGATGAACACAAAGAACACGAGGAGGGAAACGGGGGAAAACACAAGGGGAAAGACAAGAGGAAACACTAAACCAAAATGAATAAGTCACACATGTGCTAGATCCTTGAGTACATAAGGAAAGATACACGATCCACGGACAACTAAGGACGATACAAGGGTAGCCGGTCTTCTCCGTGAGGAGGTCTTGAGTTCTTCCCAAAAAGGGATCTTGAATCCGCTTGGGGGTTCTTCTCCGGTGGAGGCTTGAATCTCCGAGGAGAAGGTGTCCAAGTGGATGAGCAAAGCTCTCACACAAAATATGAGCTAATCATTTGCTAACCCTAGAATATTGGGTGAGGTGGAGTATATATAGTCTAGGGGGGAGATGGGATACACGGGCGTCGACCCTTCACTGTGCGCTGACAAGCGAGGCCGGATGTCCGGGCTGGTCGGGCCGGATGTCCGGGCTTTTAGGGGACGTCGGATGTTCGGGCTGTGGAGGCCGGATGTCCCGGCTGGAGTGGTGGCATTTGTTGATCTCGGGTTCGGAGGGGCCGGATTTTAGGGCTGGTGGCCGGATGTCCGGGGGCTCAGGAGAGGCCGGATGTCCGGGATGTCGTGGCCGGCTGTCCGGGACTTGTAGCTTCTGGCGGCTGTGCTGCTGTAGTGGACGACGCTCCAAGGGCCGGATGTCCGGGGTCATGGTCGGATGTCCGGGGCCTGGGATATGTTCTTGGCTCCTTCCGTTGGTTCTCCTCATCCGTGGACTTGGGGACTTGTACATCTTCATGCGCATCTTCCGGAGGGCCCTCTTGGTGCCTAATCATGCACAACACCTCGGACTTAGGTAGTAGCCATGTTTCATGCATAGAAAGTGGAAGTTCGGAGAGGAGTGAGTTCACCTTATCTTCGATAGCCTTGGTTCGGGCTCATGTCATTGGTCCAAGTGGTGTTGTTGGAGGTGTAGGTGCGTCCATGGGGATGATCTTGGTATGCTCCGCATCATCTCCCCTCCCTTGGGGAAGATCCTTCCTCGGATCGAAATCCTCATCACCATGCTAGGGCGAGAGATCTTTGATGTTGAAGATGTCGCTCACGGAGTACTTGTCACGAGGGATATCGATCCTGTATGCTTTGTTGTTGTAGCGTGCAAGCACCTTGAATGGTCCATCCGCGCGTAGTCGAAGTTTGGACTTGCGTCCTTGGGGAAAGCGGTCCTTGCGAAGGTGTAGCCACACGAGGTCTCCAATGTTGAATATCATAGGGTGCTTGTTGACGTTGATCTTGGTCGCAAGGCGTTGTCCTTGGCACTCGATGGTGTTTCTTGTATCTTCATGCACCTTCTTGAGATGGGTCGCTCGTGCACTTACGTCCAAATTGATGCGCTCTTGGAGTGGTAGAGGGAGAATATCCAATGGTGACAAAGGGTTGAATCTGTAGACGACCTCGAATGGGGACTTGCTGGTTATTGAGTGTCTTGCGCAGTTGTAGGCGAACTTGGCGATAGGTAGGCACTCCTCCCACTCTTTAATGTTCTTCTTGATGAGTACTCGAAGTAGAGTGGAGAGTGTGCGGTTGGTAACTTCCATTTGGCCATCGGTTTGAGGATGGTAAGCCAGGGAGAAGAGTAGCTTGATTCCGAGCTTGGCGCATATGGTCTTCCAAAAGTAGCTAAGGAAGTTGACGTCGCGGTCCGAGACGATAGTCTTTGGCACTCCATGTAGACGCAATATTTCCCTACAAAAGAGATTAGCAACACGTGAAGCATTGTCTATCTTGTTGCAAGGAATAAAATGTGCCATTTTTGAGAAACGGTCCACAATGAAAAATATTGAATCTTTCCCATTTCGAGTCCTAGGCAAACCAAGTACAAAGTCCATGCTAATGTCTTCCCATGGTTGGTATGGAATTGGTAGAGGCATATAGAGGCCATGAGATTGAGCTTTGGACTTAGCTTTGCGACATGTAGAGCATCGGTTGGTGAAACGATTGACGTCCCAAAACATCTTGGGCCAAAAGTAGTTCTTCGAGAGTGTGGCCAACGTCTTGTCATGTCCGAAATGGCCCATTAAGCCTCCTCCATGAGATTCCTGCAAAAGAAACAAACGAAGAGAAGACTCGGGGATGCAAAGTTTGTTAGCTCGCATAAGATATCCATCCTTGATGTAATAGCGTTCCCAAGATGTATGTGACAAACACTTGGCATAAGGAGTAGCAAAAGTTGCATCATGATCATACAAGTCTTTGATATGCCCGAAGCCAATGACATCTAACTCAAGTTGTGCAACAAGCATGCATATGCGGGAAAGAGCATCTGCTACGATGTTTTCTTTACCCTTGATGTACTTGATGACATAAAGAAAAGACTCAATAAATTCACTCCATTTAGCATGACGCTTGTTCAACTTGGTTTGACCCTTAAGATACTTGAGAGTCTCATGATCGGTATGAATGATAAACTCATGGGGACGAAGGTAATGTTCCCATTTATACAAAACGCGGACTACATCATATAGCTATTTGTCATAGATGGGGTAATTGAGTTGCGCTCCGGAAAGTTTCTCACTTAAGAAAGCTATGGGGCGCTTCTCTTGCGTTAGCACACCTCCTATGCCATTACCACGAGCATCGCAACGAATCTCAAAAGGCTTGTCGAAGTTGGGTAAAGCAAGCACGGGAGCATGACTAAGCAAATTCTTAAGCTCATTGAATGTGGTATCTTGGGATGGTCCCCAAATAAAAGGCGCATTCTTCTTTCTCAAAGCATGAAAAGGCGAAGCAATGGTGCTAAAATCATTCACAAAGCGATGATAGAAACCTGCAAGGCCAAGAAAACTACGCACTTGATGCAAGTTGGTTGGTTGCTGCCAAGTCTTAATAGCATTGATCTTGGATTCATCAACATGAACACCCTTAGAAGAAACAACAAAACCCAAGAAAACGAGCTTCTCAACACCAAAAAGGCATTTCTCCATATTAGCATAGAGGCGCTCTTTTCTAAGAGTTTGCAAAACAATGCAGACATGGGTGACATGATCTCTAAGAGATTTGCTATAAACAAGGATATCATCAAAGTAGACCACAACAAGTATACCAATGTAAGGGCGAAAGACATGATTCATAAGGCGCATAAAAGTACACGGTGCCTTCGAGAGACCCATAGGCATGACTAACCATTCATACAAACCAAACTTGGTTTTGAAGGAGGTTTTTCATTCATCACCCTCTTGTATGCGGATTTGATAGTAACCACTCTTAAGATCAATTTTGGAAAAGAGTGGCACCACTAAGCTCATCAAGCATATCATCTAGGCGTGGAATGGGATTGATAGAGGCGAGGGGCCCGATCTTTCGATGAGATGGTGGCTATCATTTTGGTGGAAGTCGACTTTGACGATTCGACTACAAACGTGCGAAGGCGGCGCGCCTTAGCAATCGCTAAACCAACTCCGAGAGGTTATTGACCATGCCGAAGCACGATCAACCTGACCACGAGGGTCTATTTCCTGCAAGCAATGAAGAACAAGCAAGAAATTGAAATTGCAATCTGGATATTGCGAATATAAGAGGAAAGCTTTATTGTTCAAGGTGGGGTTCTATGACGTCTTGGTCTGGTCATTGGACACAAACGAAGTACGCGAAGTTGCAGCTATGGCGAACTTTTAGTCTAAACAAAACCCAAAGTCTAAATGACGCCCTAAGGGTTGTATATATGGAGGAAGAAGGGGGAATTTCGTGGCCCTTGGAGGAGGGGTCCGAAACCAACCCTAACTCTTGTTTCCCCACACATATGGACTCTAAAAACAGCCTATAATTAAGTATTCCGAAAATACATGGGCCTGGCCCAATAATAAGGTGATGCAACACCTAGAATAGCCTCCGGACGAAATTTATGAAGTGGCATCTTGTATATTTCGTCCAAGGCTTGATGCACTCCTTATGGTGGCTTAAAAGTCCTGAAACCATCACATGTAACTCCGTTCTGGATCCCCTTGCGCAAGCCATCATCTCCATGGTTGGTCTTGCTCTAGTGTTCATCCCTCTTATCCATGCCAGGCCCTACATTAGTAAGCAAAACAAATGTATCCAATTTAGGCAGCATCATATTCTCATGAACATTAGAATCATTACCAAGAAACAAAAGTACCTGATAATTTAATTGGTGTGCGCGAGCTCTAGTAATTGGTCCGGTATGTATAGCAGCAGGGGTTGTGGGTGTAACAATGGTATTGATGTCCTGATCATCCTCCCGTTCATGAAATGAAGTCGTCCTCGATGAAAGATCATCTTCCTCACCCAAATAAGGCTTCAAATCTGCAATGTTAAAAGTGAGACTAACCCCAAAATCTGCATGCATCTCAAGTTTATATGCATTATCATTTATTTTCTCTAACACCTTAAAAGGACCATCAACACGTGGAATTAGCTTTGATTTGCGCAAATTAGGAAATCTATCCTTACGCAAATGTAACCAAACAAGATCTCCAGGTGCAAACACAACATGTTTTCTACCCTTATCTCCAGCAAGTTTATATTTAGCATTCATACGCTCAATGTTTTACTTAGTTAACTCATGCGTTTTTAAAATCAATTCAGCACGTTCTTTAGCATCAAAATTAACCTTCTCTGAAGATGGAAGAGGAAACAAATCAATAGGTGCACGAGGTAGGAAACCATACACAATTCAATAGGGCACATCTTAGTAGTAGAATGCAATGAACGATTATAAGCAAATTCAATATGAGGCAAGCATTCTTCCCACATTTTCTTATTATTCGTCAAAACAGCCCTAAGCATAGTAGACAATGTCCTATTGACTACTTCAGTTTGTCCATCAGTTTGGGGGTGACAAGTAGTACTGAAAACCAGTTTAGTCCCCAATTTAGCCCATAAACATCTCCAAAGGTGGCTAAGAAATTTAGTATCACGATCTGAAACAATAGTATTTGGCACACCATGCAAGCAAATAATTTCATGAAAGAACAAATCAGCAACATTAACAACATCATCGCTTTTATGACATGGTATAAAGTGTGCCATTTTCGAGAATCTATCCATGACAACAAATATGCTATCCCTCCACTTCTTTGTTCGAGGTAAACCTAAAACAAAGTCCATAGATATATCCTCCCAAGGAACACTAGGTACAGGCGAAGGCATATATAAACCATGAGGATTGAGTCATGACTTAGCTTTTTGACAAGTAGTGCAACGAGCAACAAAACGCTCAACATCCCGTCTCATCTTTGGCCAAAATAAATGTGTAGCAAGTATATCCTTCGTCTTCTTGACGCCAAAGTGTCCTATTAATCCCCTTCCATGCGCCTCCTACAACAACAAAAGACGAGCAGAGCTAGCTGGAACGCATAGCTTGTTAGGATGAAACACAAATCCATCATTAAGGACGAACTTGTTCCAAGTTCTCCCTTCCTTACAACTCTGCAATACATCTTTAAATTCAGCATCATGCATATATTGATCTTTGATGGTCTCCAAACCAAAAATTTTAAAGTCAAGTTGTGAAAGCATAGTATAATGATGAGACAAAGCATCAACAATAACATTTTCTTTACCCTTCTTGTGTTCAATGACATAAGGGAAAGTCTCAATGAATTCAACCCATTTAGCATGTCTACGGTTCAGTTTTGCTTGACTTTTAATGTGTTTCAAAGATTCATGATCAGAATGTACAACAAATTCCTTGGGCCATAAATAATGTTGCCATGTTTCTAAGGTCCGAACAAGAGCATATAATTCTTTATCATAAGTAGAATAGTTCAGACTAGGCCCACTTAATTTTTCAGAAAAGTATGCAACAGGTTTGCCATCTTGTAATAACGCACCTCCTAATCCAATTCCACTAGCATCACATTCAATCTCAAAAGTCTTATTAAAATTAGGAAGTTGGAGTAAAGGAGAATGTGTCAACTTATCTTTCAATACCATGAAGGCTTCTTCCTGTGCGGTACCCCAAACAAAAGGCACATCCTTCTTTGTAAGCTCGTTGAGAGGTGCAACAATGGTGCTAAAATCTCTCACAAAATGCCTATAGAAACTAGCGAGGCCAAGGAAACTCCTCACTTGTGTGACCGTTTTGGGCTGCGGCCAACTCTCAATAACTTCAATCTTGGCTTTATCAACTTCAATTCCCTGTGGAGTAACAACATAGCCAAGAAAAGATAGTCGATCGGTGCAAAAGGTGCACTTTCCAAGGTTACCAAACAAATGTGCATCACGTACAGCAATAAAAACAACACGTAAATCAGTATATCATCAAAATAGACTACCACAAATCGTCCAATGAAAGCACGTAAAACTTCGTTCATTAACCTCATGAAAGTACTAGGTGCATTAGTTAACCCAAAAGGCATGACTAACCACTCATATAATCCAAACATAGTTTTAAATGTTGTTTTCCATTCATCTCCCAATTTCATACGAATTTGATGGTATCCACTACGCAAATCAACTTTGTATAATATTGTAGAGCCACTCAATTCATCAAGCATGTCGTCTAGTCTAGGAATAGGATGACGATAACGAATAGTAATATTCTTAATGCCTCTACAATCAACACACATACACGATGCACCATCATTTTTCGGCACTAAAATGATAGGAACAGCACAAGGACTAAGGGATTCGCGTATGTAACCTTTGTCGAGCAGCTCCTGTACTTGACGCACAATCTCCTTCGTCTCCTCTGGATTGGTACGGTATGGTGCACGGTTGGTTAATGATGCACCGGGAATTAAGTCAATTTGATGCGCAATCCCTCGAATAGGTGGTAATCCCGGTGGCAAGTCTTGTGGAAAGACGTCAGCGGACTCCTGCAAAAATTAGTGACAGCAAGAGGAAAAGAAGAAGGCACGTCCTCAAATGAAAATAATGCCTATTTGCACACAAAAGCGTAGCTAACAGATGTGCCAAAATCTAGATCTTCAATATCAGATTTGGTGGCAAGTAAACATGCACTATTCAATTTAATTTCAGAAGCAACACTAGATGGTCTATTATTAGGCTTCATGCTCAAATTATTTTGCCACAATCTCATTTTCACTCTTACTTTGCTCCTGTTTTGCTCTATTAGCTCTATTAATATCATCTTTCAAAATGGAATCAGGAGTCATAGGAAGCAAAGTAATATTTTTATCCTTATGAACAAGAGTGTACTGATTGTTTCTACCATGGTGTACATAATTTTTATCAAATTGCCATGGTCTACCAAGTAATAAGGAACATGCTTGCATAGGTACCACATCACAATCCACATAATCAGCATATGTAGAGATACTAAAATGCACACGAACAGTACGTGTTACCTTAACCTTGCCAATGTTGTTGAACCATTGGATGTAGTAAGGATGTGGATGTGGTCTTCTGGTGAGAGATAGCTTCTCCACCATCTCCATGCTAGCCAAGTTATTGCAGCTCCCTCCATCTATGATGATGCAAACAGAACGTTCCTTCACAACTCCCTTTGTATGGAACAAATTATGCCTCTGGTTTTGCTCAGCTTGTGTAACCTACACACTCAAAACACGTTGAGCAACTAAACATTCATACCTGTCAGCATCTTCAGGAGCCATGTATTGCGTCTCATGATCAGAATCATCTCCACCGTGTTCTTCACGTGTAATAAGAGCCAAAGTCTCCTCATCATAGTCACTAGCAGACTCATACCCACCATCCTCAGTAGCAATCATCACACGCTGAGATTTGCATTCTCTTGCAAAATGTCCTCTTCCCTTACAATGACGTCAAATAATATCACTTGTGTGCCCTGTTGATGCCATGGAAGAAGAGCTCTGCACAGGCCCGGTAGGTGTGCTCTTGGCAGATAGTGGTGGTTGTGCCTGCTTTCTTGTATCACGGCTAGAGGTGGCACCTGATGGAGATGCTGGTGCAGTGGTAGCATAGGATGCACGTGGTGTCCATGATGAAGATCGGCCTACAGAAAAGTTAGTTCGCGCCAATGCGTGTTGATCCTGCACTTCACGTTCAGCTTTACAAGCAAGATGGAATAAACGAGTGATATTAGTATACTCCTTATACTCTAGAATGGTCTGAATCTCTCTATTTAATCCACCCATAAAACATGCAAGCATAGCTTCATTCTCCTCAACAATACCACATCTAATCATGCCAGTTTGTAATTCCTGATAATATTCTTCTACAGATTTTTTTCCTAGTCTTAAATGCTGCAATTTTTGAAGTAATTCACATTGATAATATGGTGGAACCCAACGAGTACGCATAGCAGTTTTCAAAGCAGCCCAAGTAGCTAGAATAGGATATAATCTACAATGCTCAGACCACCAAACACATGGAAAACTAGTGAAAGCACAAACAGCAGCAGGAACACGTCTCTCCTCGGGATATTGTAAACATGTAAATCGTTGTTCAGTTTCTAACTCCCAAGTAAGATATACATCAGGAACATATCTACCCTCAAATGGTGGAATATTCAATTTCAGTTTAGGGAGATGGTCATGATCTCGTACCTGAGGGGGAGCCCTACCATTGCCATTATTTGCATGTGGACGAGCTGGTGGTTGCGGTGCTGGTGGTTGTACGTAGTTCTGATTTTGATCAACCTCATCCTCGTAATCGCCCGCAAAATCATCCTCCTCTGCATCAGCAGCAGGAGCCACAAAAGTATCAATAGCAGCACCAACATTTTGGCCTGGTACAAGAGGGAGACGGCTCGCTCGGCGGAGAGCTGTTTCGCGGCGTGGAGGTAGTCGTTGTTGTTGTTGTAGAGGTGCGTTAGGTGCAGCCGGTGGTGGTGGTGGAAGATGCGCGAGCAATTCATTAAACTTGTTATCGAGCTTTGTTTTGAACGTCTTCTCCATGCCATCTATCTTCTCCATGGCCTCTTCAAATCTGTTTAGCACATCTTGCAACTGTCCACTCATCATTTGCTGAAATCATCATGCAACTCCTTATTCGTCATGTTCTCCCAGTCAGTCTCGTCCGCTTGTGATCCTGCCATGGTTAGCAGCAATAGAAACACACAAGAATATGATCCTATAGACTACTAACAAGAGGTGGTGGTGGGTGTCACAAATCCGTCAAGCAAATCTCAAATTCTTACCAGTTCTTACCCAGCAGCAGGCGGTGATCGGCAACCGTCGTAGTCAAAATTCTCAAAGCTTGGATAGAGCGATTACCAGGGAGAGTCAAACACATGACGTAGATGTATGTGGAGCTAGGAAGGCTTATAATATGGTCGAAAAAAGGGTCAGCAATAGTCAATTTAGAGATGCAAAGTTGAATAAACGCTCAACGATGGTACTGTGCTGGTCCTAGGCTAGACCGTGCTAGAGACGCGAGCCTAGAACACTAACAAAATCATGACGCTGCACGTAAACAAGGGAGGAGCACGCTCTGATTTTTTTATCTTTTTTTTCACTTTTTTTTGCACTTTTTCCTCTTTTTTTTGCTCCGCAACAATTTTTTTTCGAAAAAGTCTACAAATGGTCCAAAAACTGCCTAGCCAGAATTTTCCAGACTTAGTTATTTTTATTTGGAACTATTTTTCTTTTGCGGGTAGCACGAAAGTTCGGGAGTCCTACTTTATCACGACTCAGAGTATCGCGTGATTTGGAAATCCAAAACAGAGTAACCAAATACTGGACTCAGACTAGGACAGGTGGCGGAGATGAACCTGGTGGAACTCGGACTGGCGGCGGCGATAATCGGGTGGAACTCGGACTGGTGGCGGATATATGTTGCAGGTGGACTCGGATTGGCGTGATGGCGGTGGATATGTGGTATATGGCAGCGGCGATGACGATGGTGGTATATGGCAGCGGTGATGAGGATGTTGGTATATGGCAGCGGTGACGATGATGGTGGTATATGGCAGCGGTGATGATGATGATGCGGCGGCGGCGTGACTACTTGTGAACATAACTCAAAACTCTAAAGGACTAGACACTAAGACCAGCAACTAGACACGATGATGCAACCGCAAACTCAACAATGCAAAACCATAAAAAGATAATGCAACGGCTCAGATTGGTTCGGATATGATGAACTAACCCTAATTTTTTGTGGCTTTTTCATGGACTGTAGGTATGAAGAACATACTCGATCTAAACTACGAAAAACTGGTAGAAATCTCACCGAGCAACCTGAAACTCTGACACTACAAGAAATATGTCAACTTATGACCTTCTGTCAGTGACCCTCGAAGAATTGGTCATAAATTTATGACCATTTTAGACCAATTGGTCAAAAGCTGTTCAGGGGGCTCCAAACCCTAAACCATTGCGACCATTTTGGTCAGAAAGGTCGTAATTTCCTTACACGAAATGGTCACAAAGCAAACAGTGCTATTCCGCTGCCTTATTTCTAGTTGTTATTGACCAATATAGATGGTCATAGCCTTGTAGATTGTGGTGGGTTGTGATGACTAGGCGCCATCTCATCAGTTTTGCCTATGTGTCATGTCCATGTGGCAGTTTTTGCCCTAGGTTGTGAAGCAACCTATATTTCTATCATTCCCAAAATTCCCAAAAAAATCTCATAAATTCTTTGGGGCATATCTTCATCAAATATGTAAAAATCCTTCCTTGCCTAGTTCAAAACTAATTCAACAATATTCATTTTCCTATTCTGTTCACAACAACACTTTATGAAGGAAGTGCTATTTATATATTCTTGATTGCCCTCGGAATTTTTGGGCACTCTTTCCTATCCAAATCATTACCGCATGACAAAATTCAGCTCCATTTGCCTAGCAAATCTTCCTCGGCAAATTTCCAAAGTTTTTGTCCACCTAGAAGCATTGTGAAGGAAGTACCTTTTTTATATCTCTAAATGACATGAAATTTATACAGTTCCTTCATATGGCCAAATTATCACCCTCCTCCAAATTGCAGCTCAGTCAAATCATCTATGTGAGCCCAGGTTCAATTTATATTTTATGGCCAAATTGGCACGTTGCAAAGCAAGTGTTATATAGACCCCTCCTATTACCCTCAAACTTTTCGGGCACTCTTCCATACCCAAATCATTGCCACATGATAATATTCAGCTCAATTTTCCTAGTAAATCTTTCTCGGGAAATTTCCAAAGTTTCTACCTCGAGAGAAGCTTTGTGAAGTAAGTACTAACTAGGCTTACCCAAATGATCTGAAAATTTACCAGCGCATGACCATACCTAAGAAACTTACCTACACCAATTTTGAGCTCATTTCATTCATCCAATCTCTCTCACTAGTTTTCCCAAGTTTCTGTCCATAGAAGAGCATTGTGGAGGAAGTACTACTTTGGCATGTCCAAATGGTATCAATTTTCTACAATGCTTTCCTATGCCCAAATAACCATCCTCCACAAAATTTCAGCTCACTCCATTCTATTTTGAGCCCAACTTCAACATTCATATTTTTGTCCAACGTGGTACTTTGCAAAGAAAATACCACCTAGGATCCTACTTTTGAGCTAAAAATTTGTGAAGACATTCTCCTTAGTAGATGATCATCCTCAGCCAAAACTCACGCCCATTGGCCATGTGCATTTCCCGTACCGCTAATCAAACACTTGGCTGCTAATTCATGTTTGAGCATCGATCGGTCTCCTCGTGAGAATCTTATGTTGTAATTTTCTTCCTAGCACCAACCTCGGGAGTGCCCAACCCACTAGACATGCCTAGGCCGCCCAGAACACATGGCAACATTACGGTCACGCGGTGACCACACGACGGGCATGCGAGTTTACGCGCTCTAGAGTTGGGGCCCTCGGCCACCGCCCAAACCTCGATGTATCGCCACCAAACCATATATTTATGATTAAATAGGTCCTTATGTAACTAGAAATGATTTTTGGAAAAAATAAATAGCAAACTATGAGGCAACTGCAGTTCAAATTTGACCCGCTTCCAACTGAATCGGCGGAAATTTGTCTTTTTCACGAGAGGTGGATCAAATTTTTTTACACCCAACCATTTTGTCAATTGTGAATTAAATATGGCCTAGTATTTTATAAAAATGATTTGGTCCAATTTTGCAACAATTATTTGGTAGTTCCTTCACAAAAAAACCTCCTTTCGGGCACTCGAAAAATGGAAAATGGTTTTTTCGTCCAACGAAAATGAAAACTTCCTTAGGCAACATTGTTTGCCACTCCAATATGCACGCTTGTGCACAATATGAGATCATTTGAACAAACTATGCCATGAATGTGGCCATAAGATTGATCATTTGGCTTCAAAGCCATTGATCTCCACACGTGATAGCTCATTTCTGAGAACACTTTTTTAAAATAATTGCCGTATTACAAGTTTGTTATTTTTCCTGGGAACTTGGCCACATATAATGACACAATGCGAAGGTTTCCCAATTTTTTGATTTTTTTTTGAATTTTTTATGCCCGTTTCAAAATGCGGTCAAAACGGCGGGAATGACTGTTCCTAGCTAGTGGTTGAATCTTGGATTTTTTTGGTGTTTCTCTGATTAAATAGGTACTTATGTACCTAGAAATGATTTTTGTAAAAAATAAATAGCAAACTATGATGGAGCTGCAGTTCAAATTTGACCCGCTTCCTGCTGAATCGGCGGAAATTTGTCTTTTTCACGAGAGGTGGATCAAAACTTTGTACACCCAACCATTTTGTCAATTGTGCATTAAATATGGCCTAGTATTTTAGAAAAATGATTTGGTCCAATTTTGCAACAATTATTTGGGAGGTCCTTCACAAAAAAACATCCTTTTGGGCACTCAAAAAATGGAAAATGGTTTTTTCATCCAAAGAAAATGAAAACTTCCTTAGGCAACATTGTTTGCCATTCCAATATGCACCCTTCTGCACAATATGAGATCATTTGAACAAACTATGCCATGAATGTGGCCATAAGATTGATCATTTGGCTTGAAAGCCATTGATCTTCACACGTGATAGCTCGTTTCTGAGAACACTTTTTTAAAATAATTGCCGTATTACAAGTTTGTTATTTTTCCTGGGAACTTGGCCACATATAATGACACAATGCGAAGGTTTCCCAATTTTTTGAATTCTTTTGAATTTTTTATGCCCGTTTCAAAATGCGGTCAAAATGGCGGGAATGACCGTTCCTAGCTAGTGGTTGAATCTTGGAATTTTATTGGTGTTTCTCTAATTAAATAGGTACTTATGTACCTAGAAATGATTTTTGTAAAAAATAAATAGCAAACTATGATGCAGATGCAGTTCAAATTTGACCCGCTTCCTACTGAATCGACGGAAATTTGTCTTTTTCACGAGAGGAGGATCAAAACTTTTTACACCCAACCATTTGGTCAATTGTGCATTAAATATGTCCTAATATTTTAGAAAAATGATTTGGTCCAATTTTGCAACAATTATTTGGGAGGTCATTCACAAAAAAAAACCCTTTTGGGCACTCGAAAAATTGAAAATGGTTTTTCCGTCCAAGGAAAATGAAAACTTCCTTAGGCAATATTGTTATTCATTCCAATATGCACCCTTGTGCACAATATGAGATCATTTGAACAAACTATGCCATGAATGTGGCCATAAGATTGATCATTTGGCTTGAAAGCCATTGATCTCCACACGTGATAGCTCGTTTCTGAGAACACTTTTTTAAAATAATTGCCGTATTACAAGTTTGTTATTTTTCCTAGGAACTTGGCCACATATAATGACACAATGCGAAGGTTTCCCAATTTTTTGATTTTTCGTTGAATTTTTTATGCCCGTTTCAAAATGCGGTCAAAACGGCGGGAATGACCGTTCCTAGCTAGTGGTTGAATCTTGGATTTTTTTGGTGTTTCTTTGATTAAATAGATACTTATGTACCTAGAAATGAGTTTTGGAAAAAATAAAGAGCAAACTATAAGGCAGCTACAGTTCAAATTTGACCCGCTTCCAGCTGAATCGGCGAAAATTTGTCTTTTTCACGAGAGGAGGATCAAAACTAATAAGATATTTGTCTTATTACTAGTTTGTTATTTCTTCTTCTTAATACCAGGTCACATTTGATGACATAACAAGAAGGATTTTCATTTTTTTCAATTTGTTCGAATTTCTCAGGTCAAGAAAATAGCTAGATTTAACAAATATCTACTATCTAAAAGAAACGTAGTGTTCCATTTCCCCTCTTACGTTCCTTGCAATCCATACAAATCATCTAGGTAGGCCGTAGTGTTCAATTTGTTTATCTACATGTTTGCTAAGAGTGAAAACATAAAATACAACCATTCAGTAGACTATCCTTGCAATCCATACAAATCATCTAGGTAGGCCGTAGGCACGACATGATTGTTTGTTTGCCATATTATGTTTACTTCAGTATAAGAAAATAAATGCTTATCAAATAAAATATTTATTTTACAGAGTCATATCATTTTTACCCATGATGAGTCATATAATTTTTTCTTAACCTACATGGCTAAGAGTGAAAACATAAAATATTTTATATCTCCGGTGCAACGCACGGGCAATTACCTAGTTATTTTTAAATCTACTGCGACCAATTTAAATGGTCATGATATTGTATGGTGTATTGTGTTCTGATTGGTCCAAAGACAAGACACGCGGATCATGCATGAACACCGTTGGATCCTTCCGGATCCAACGGCAGCCCTCGCCCCTCGCCCGCCCCATCAACCCCACGTCAGCCGAAACCCTAGAATTGTCCTTTGGACATCTTCCATCCACCCCCCGCCTCCTTTCTTTCTTTCTCGTGACCCCGATCACGATACCCTTGTTCTCTCCCTCTCCTCTCGCGACCCCGATCCCAACCCCGCCACCGGCGATCTCCTCCCCCTGCATCCCCCACCTTCTCTTCCTCTCGTTCAAGCCAAGATCATGCTAAGGAGGTCGTTCGAGCACCTATCCCTCGTTGTCGCCAGCGGCGACCCCCTCCTCCCCTCGCGCTGCACTTGTCGCCGCACCTCCCACGCCCGATCCTGGCGAGGACATAGCAGCCGGCGCCCTCGTGGAGCGGCACACGGTGCTGGCGGCGGGGTCTGGCCAGCGATGCTGAGATCTTCTGCGGCGCGACGCCGACGCGATCCGCCACGACTACCTGCAGCTTAAGCACGCCCATCGACAGCTACACGGTCACCGTGCCTAGGTCCACCCTCTACTCCCGATCCCAGTCCCCCTCCCCTGACCTCCGCCGGATCGCCTCTCCCGTGAGCATAACGTTGGTCATCTTCCCCGCAAGTCGGTGGTGCATCGGGATGGGGAAGCAGCAGCTGCCAATGTAAGCATCCCGCGCTCACAATTTCCCCTTTAATATTGTCTCTGGGTGCCAGGCCTTCATGTCTTAGCTAGTTCTTATGTATGGCTGTCTAACTAATGACTGAGATGGTTCTGTTTGCGGCGGCAGGTGAAGAAGGAGGAGGAGGAGTTCAGCACCGGGCCCCTATCCTTGCTCCTGATGAACATCAAGAATAATACTCAGGTTAGCCAAGTTCCTGGGTGTATCGTCACCCAGCTTTGCCAAGGGCTGGGATTTCATTTTCTCCTGTATATATGTCTGTCTGCACCTATTTGAAATTGAACACTCGCTTGTGTCCTAGTTGTGCGATACAGTGCCTGAAAATCCAATTGGCATAGTTGCTTGTGATGAATCCTGCTGTGGACGTTAACATTGGTTTCGTCAATTGTTTTTGCTAAATGCCCTGGTGCGTAATATGCGAGTAATTAATTTAGTTCCTGTGCAGCGCATAGTCCTAGTGTTATTGTGGCATATAATGGGTCCTCTTATTAACTGAAACTAATGCAACTTTGTAATCTGAAAGTTAATTCTATTCAGTTTGGGTTAATCATATTATCTGTAACCCAAAACTTGCCACAACTCTGTACAATGATGTGCTCTTTGCTCTTCAAAATTAAATGATGTGCCTTTGCTAACAATGATGTGCTCTTTGCCCTGCAAAATCAAATGCCCTGGTTCATAATGTGTGAGTAATCAACATTGTTTCCATTGCAACATGTTTCTCTGCAGCATTTGTCCTAGTACTATTGATGCATATAGGATACACTATTTTTATGAAGTGAAACAAATTCAACTAACCTGAAAGCTATCCCCCTTCCCCCTACTTTTATCTCTTGGTCTTGGGAGCCAGGCCTTCACATCTGAACTAGTGACTGACATGGTTCTATTTGTGGCGGCAGGTGAAGAAGGAGGAGGAGGAGGAGTTCGGCACTGGGCCCCTGTCCCTGCTCCCGATGAGAGTTAAGAACAATACTCAGTGGGTAGTCCTCTTGTTTCTGTCGAGATCCCAACTTCTTACATGTAGTGAAACTGGAATCAAAGATATACTATGGGCTGAATTTCCTTTTTACTGTCTGCCTGCCTGTTTTCCGTGTCACTATTTGAATTGAACAGCAGGTGGTGTTCTAGCTGTGCGACACACTTGCTGGAAATCCAATCGACTTAGTTGCTTGTGATCAATCCTTCTGTGCAGGAGAAAGCGGTTTTTGTCAATTGTTTTTGCTAATAGTGCTGCCCTCGTAGTGCTGTGAAGTTAAATTCGCCTCGTGCATAATATGCGAGTAATCGGCATAGTTGATGCACGGCATTTGTCCTAGTGTTAGTGGTGCATATAATAGGTCCTATTATTAATTGAAAGAAATGCAGCCCTGTAATCTGAAAGTTGATTCCATTTAGTTTGAGTGAATCGTATTTTTGTAACCTGACACTTAGCACAACTCTCTGCATTTTGTTGCAAATGAACTGTATCCTAAATTCAGGACTGCCTCGAGGTAATATGTTAACTAATATTGCCACCTAGGAAGAGATTAGAATTAAAACCCAACAGATATATTGGAGATGGAGACCAACTCTTACTGACCTTTCTTTGTTATAATTATTGAGAATCACCTACAGAGATAAGAATTTGCATGTGTCATCTTCTAAAATAACCTACACACTGCACCACAACTACTGTAACTTAGTGAGTATATATACAATAATATATAGGATTCATCTACAACAATAACAATTTCCACACAATATTCTGTAGATACAAATCTTCAAATAACATTTGCTATCATTACTTGAGAGTAAAGGATGGCATTGTATCCTAAATTCAGTTTGTTTATCACCTCTTCTAAGTATATGTTGTTACCTACTTAGCTCTATAATAGAATCATCCCCCGTTTCAACTATTTTATTATAGGAACCTCCCTTATGAATCATGCACAGTGCATGTTACTACGGCAATGAATTTTTATCTATGTGAGATTAGAATTTGAGTGCCATCATTCATCTCTTGGTATCTTGTTCTCTGTGATAACTGTTCATTGTTGAGTGCTATATATACTCTAGTTGTCATGCAGTGCTTGTTCCATATTTTGTTGATGCACCGATAGTTGTTTAGAACTGTAGTAGTGTAGTTAGTTTTTTGAATGATTTGGCGTGCATGGAACACTGATTTTTCTTCAAGTCATGATTTTTCTCAACTCGTGCATGTATATATATTTGGGTGCTAGTCAATTAGAGAATGTCTGTGATACCATGTCTGTACTATGTGCCAGTGTAGCTGTACTGATGCTTTGGGTTTAATCCGTGCAGCAGAGGACAAGGGCTTCATGGCCAATCAAGGCGCATGGTGCACGCAAGCGATGAAAGGAGGTTGTTCGACATAGGCATGGAGGACGAGGATGGGCACGAACGGAGGAGGACAGAGCACCTCTCTTCTTCCAGGTTCTTCTCCTTACCTTCACTTCTTGTATGTGCATGTGTTGCAGCTCACCCATGGTCTTGTTTGTCCTGCAGGTTAGTGAGCAGCATCAGGAGGAGGAGCTCAAGCACGACCACCAAGAGGCACCACCGCAGTAGCAGGTAGCACGTCCATCTCCACCTCCCTCTCCCTCTGCTCCCAAACCTTCTTATTAGAATATATTGAGTACATTCTGTCAACTTGTGTGTCAGTAAGAACAAAAACTAATTTTCTAAGGTCCTATTATTATTACCTATATATGACATTGCTACTGGATTGCCTAGTGCCCCTGTTCATGGTGGACTAAACTTGTATTTGCTCCTGCTGCTGCGTTTTGATGATCATGAGTGCGATGCATTTTGATGATCTCCTTGTACCAGATGAGTCCGTCGACGAAGCAGCATCGTCTCCTCTAGAGGGTGACGGTGGTGGCGGCGCCTGTGTGCGTCTTCGACTACAACCTCCTCTCCGGTGAGTCCTTCTCCTACCTCTGGCTCCATCTCTGAGCTGCTGTAATACCATGCTCTGTTTCATGGTCATGGTTTATTTAGTCTGTGCTTGTTATGCCTTGTGTATTGGATCCTAATTAGCTTCTATTAGGGGATAATCTACTGGTTATACCAAGATTTTACATGACATTTTGTTTTGCTTATTCTGCTAAGGTTGTTTGCAATGGTTATACATATGTTACACAATTTTTGCTGCTGGCTAATGATCTTTAGAGATGGTAACATGGTTCCGCACTCTCAGGATCATCTTATGACACACAATCAATTTTTGGTGTGCTCAAATTTTTAATTTTAGTGATAAGGAAATATCCACCTAGTTTGCTGGCTCTCTCACTTGAGTTGGTTTAATAGTAGTGGCCTCCTGACTTGTACTTAGTTGGGTAGGTGCTGGCTGGGAGCAAAAGTTTATATGCATGGATAATGGACTTGCACTAAATGGACACAAATAAAGGACTTCAATATTAAGTGAACTTGTTCTAACTGGAAACAATTTCTGTATGGTCTACATAAATATCGAGTTGATAGCTGATCTGTAGCAAATATAGCTGCGCGTAACTTCTTTACTTGGTTCCTCTTTTACAGGAGCTCCAGGCCTAAGAAAGTTGGAAGTGCGAAGACGTGAAGAAAAGCACGAAGCCGTGAAGTGCTACTCAGCAAAGAGTTGTCTATTCTATTTGACTGTAATATTGTAATATCTGGTATACCTAGGTTGTAATAGTCTACAGAAATTGTAGTACACTAATCTAGTGTCATTTGACGAGTTTCACATGTTCTCTTGTTTGGAATATTTGATTATGAATGTGATTTGATTGTGTGTGAGATGGGAACTTGACCATTGCAACCCACTTATGAAATAATATGACTAGTTCGTAACTTTCTTATGTGTGGGATCAATATATGAGATTAACGTGACTAGTGGGACCAGCTCAAAAATATATTTTCCAAAAATATAGTCAATAGACTGTAAAATGCCAAAGCCCAGAGATAAAAAGGCTGAAATATTGGGCTTGGCCCATGTAGCCCAACAGAATTCGTAAGAATAATAATAATAATAATAATAATAATAATAATAATAATAATAATAATAATAATAATAATAATAATAAAAAGGCCGAATTGTTGGGCTAGGCCCATGTAGAAAATCGAATTGGACCGGGCTGAATCTTGTGCCACGTCAGATTGCCACGCTGGATGCCTACGTGGCCTGGGGAGGTTGCTAGTGACCAAAACGCCACAGTAGACGTATTTTGGTCATAAACGTCTTCGACCATTCCAGAAGAAAGGTCGCTATAGTCAGTTTATGACGGCCAACTTTTGACCTTATGTTTTTGGTCACAAAAAGATTACAAATGGAAATTTGTGACCATTCAGTGACCAATAGTGGTGGTCACAAGTTGACATATTTCTTATAGTGTGATACCACTTGATAGAGGTGAGGGGCCCGATCTTTCGATGAGATGGTGGCTATCGTTTTGGTGGAAGTCGACTTTGATGATTCGACTACAAACGTGCGAGGACGTCGCGCCTTAGGAATCGCTAAACCAACTCCGACAGGTTATTAACCACGCCGGAGCACGATCAACCTGACCACGAGGGTGTATTTCCTGCAAGCAACGAAGAACAAGCAAGAAATTGAAATTGCAATCTGGATATTGCGAATATAAGAGTAAAGCTTTATTGATGAAGGTGGGGTTCTGTGATGTCTTGGTCTGGTCGTTGGACACAAACGAAGTACGCGAAGTTGCAGCTATGGTGAACTTTTAGTCTAAACAAAACCCAAAGTCTAAACGATGCCCTAAGGGCTGTATATATGGAGGAAGAGGGGGGAATTTCTTGGCCCTTGGAGGAGGGTTCCGAAACCAACCCTAACTCTTGTTTCCCCACACATACGGACTCTAAAAACAGCCTATACTTAAGTATTTCGAAATTAGATGGGCCTGGCCCAATAATAAGGTGACACAGCACCTAGAATAGCCTCTGGACGAAATTTATGAAGTGGCATCTTGTATATTTCGTCCAAGGCGTCATGCACTCCTTATGGTGGCTTCAAAGTCCTGAAACCATCACTTGTAACTCCGTTCTGGATCCCCTTGCACATGCCATCATCTTCATGCTTGGTCTTGCTCCAGGGTTCATCCCTCTTATCCATGCCAGGCCCTTCATTTGTAAGCAAAAACAAATGTATCCAGTTTAGGCAGCACCATATTCTCATGAACATTAGAATCATTACCAAGAAACAAAAGTACCTGATAATTTAATTGGCGTGCGCGAGCTCTAGTAAATGGTCCAGTATGTATAGCAGCAGGGGTTGTGGGTGTAACAATGATATTGATGTCCTCATCTGGGATACCTATAATGAATGGTGATAGCATTTATAGGTGTACAATCGGAGCACATGCGAAAGCTACCGTCACGTTTTGGCACAAGAATGACCGAGACGGCACAAGGGCTCAAACTTTCGCGCACATGTCCATGGTCTATCAGAAGATTTACTTGCCTTTGTATTTCTTTGGTTTCTTCGGGGTTGACGCGGTATGGAGCTTTGTTCAGAAGAGGTGCTCCGGGGATGAGGTCGATTCGGTGCTCAATGCCTCATAGAGGAGGTACACCCGGAGGTAGTTCATCGGGGAAAACATCTTGAAATTCCTGCAAAAGAGAAGACAACACTAGAGGAAGAGTGTGAGAAGTGTTAGTTTGTGGTGCGTTGTCTTTGCACACGAGGACGTAGTGTAGGACACTAGATGGGTTCTCACACACTCCTCTTATCTCACTTTTGGTGGCAAATAGGACTAGGTTCTTCTTTTCGCTCATCGTGGAGGTGTTCGATTTGTGCTTGTGGCGCCCACTCGCATTATGGTGGCTCGCTCTCTCACTATGATCTCCACGATGGGTGGCTGGCTTGTCGGCGATAACTTGACTTGGCGACATTGGACGTACTCCTTGCCCTTCATCTATCAAATTGCCATGGGCGTCCAAGGAGAAGATTGCAAACGGTCATTGGAACGACGTCACACTCCAAGGTGTCTTCGTAGGCGCCGATTTTGAAGGAGACTTGTACTCGGTGCTCGACTTGGATGGTGCCGTAGTCACTAATCCATTGCACTTTGTATGGATGTGGATGCTTCGTCTTGGGCAATTGGAGCTTGGAGCAAAGTTTTTCGCTTGCGAGATTATGACAACTCCCTCCATCGATGATGACCTTGATGGATCGTCCATTGATGCCGGCCTTGGTGTGGAATATGTGGCATCGTTGGTCTTCTTCTTAGTGATGTTGGAGAGTCAAAACCTTGGAGACAGCAAGGGCGGGACTTGAATCTTCATTGCATAAGACTTGTTCTTCTTCATTGTTCACTTGGCGGTGCATGGCGACTTGCTCAAGGGCTTCCATTTCGCCTTCACTGATGGAGTCATAAGTGCCATCATCATTGAATACCATGGTTCGCTTGTTGGTGCACTCATAGGACTTGTGGCCTCGGCCTCCGCAAGTGAAACACTTGAAGGAACTCGTCTTGACGGTCTCATTGGTTGGGGTTGATGATTATGAATCTCGTAGTAGGATGGCTTGTAGTTGACGAAGCTTTCTTGGAAGTCGACTTGTCGATGTTGGTAGTAGAAGGCTTTGTAGTCGGTGTTCGAGTCATTGAAGCTTGGTTGTTGGAGAAGCCGTAGGACTTGGATGAGAACTTGGCATACTTGAAATCACCTTGCACTTGGCGTTCCGCTTTGGTAGCTTGGTGCACTAGCTCGATGAGATTTGAGTTTGGTTCGAAGTCGGCGATCTTCTTGATGGGATGATTGAGTCCATTCAAGAAACGTGCCATTGTTTTCTCACCATGTTCCGTGGCATTGGCTTGTATCATTGCAATCTCCATCTCCTTGTAGTACTCTTCAACGCTCTTGGTTCCTTGCTTGAGTTGTTGGAGTTTCTTGAAGAGGTTGCGGTTGTAGTAGGTAGGTACGAAGCGTGCTCTCATGACATCCTTCATTTGCGCCCAAGTAGTGATGGGTGGTTCACCTCTTGCCTCTTGGCGCTCTATGATTTGTTCCCACCAAATGAGGACATAGTCTTGGAACTCAAGGGATTCCATCGCGATCTTCTTCTCTTCTTCATAATTGTGCAAACGGAAGATCTTTTCAACTTTCAATGCCCATGAAAGGTACTCTTCGGGATTGTTGCTTCCTTTGAACTTAGGCATGGTGAACTTGAGTTTGCCATAGCGTTGTTCTTCATTGTGTTGGGGTCGGGGATGATGATGCCCATGTTGTTGATGATTGTTCAACTCGTGGTGCTCTTGGCGCGGAGGGTTGTCATCCTCATGTTGCTCTTGTCGTGGAGTATCACCATTGTCTTCATGATCTTGAGGAACATGTTGTTCTTGACGTGCTTGTGGAGGATCCTGTCGAGCTCGAGGAGGGACTTGACGGTGCACGCGAGCTTGATAAATCCTTTCGCGAATTCTTCGCGAAGTGCTTCGGCATGTTCACGAGCTTGTCGGCCTCGGTCGGCTATGGCTCGACTTGAATCGCGTAGAGCTTGTTGTGCCTCAAGTGCTTGAGCGTCACGGAGTTGTTATACTTGATGTTGTGCCTCGGCATCTTGAGCATTTTGGTGTAGACGCGCTCGCTCTTCCTCTTCTGTTGTCATTATTGTTGCCGTTCTCGTGCTAGCGCAAAGGCCTCTTGAGTTTGACGTTGATGGCGCTCTTGCGAGTCGGTGTCGTGTAGGGGATTGAGGCTTGCTGGATGATTGTTGCGCGCGGCTCGGTGAAGAGTGTTTGATGTCGGTGTACTTGAGCCGGAGAGAGTGAAGTTGGAGTGTCGGCTTGAACGGCTCCTTCTTGAAGTGGAAGAAGAGCGGTTGAGCAACAAAGCACGAATTTCTTCCATCCTTGCGTCATTCTCTTGCTTGTGATCGTCGAGGTTGCGGAAACGCACACGCAAAAAGATAAGTGGGGTCCTGCAACCAAGGGTGAGCCGAAAATGTGGAATCCACAAAAATGCTCTTGTTGCACAACACTAGAGAGATGCTAGCACGATTGCACAATAGGCGGATATAAGAACTTGTGCACAACCTACTTAGAAAAAATGCAACGACTTCTATCCCAAGTATGCTCTATGCAAGGTGTTGCTATGATATGATCCGAGATGATCGAGTATGACAATCTTAATGTTGTATGATGCTATGGTTCTTGCTTAAAAGCTCTGTTCTTATCTTTCCTCTTTGCTTAAAAGCTTGTTTGGCTCTTTGATGTTTGAGCTCTTTTCTCATGCAATGCTTGACGAACCGATATAGCAAGTGAGTATGCGATGACAACTTTGTGACACAAGAGATGATACCAATATATGCAACAATGATATATGGATGATATGAGAAGTATGATCACTAATGTGCACAAGTCTCGTTGCCGGCAATACTCAATGGCTAGTCTCGATGGGTAAGCAACACAAAGGAATAAGGCTATAATGGCTATCAATGTAATGGCAAGAGTGATATGTCCAATACCAAGATGAGGTTACCAGTCTTGCTTCTGGTCTGGTGTCAAAATACTGGCACGAATACCAAGGTGTAGTCGAGGTGGTCGTTGTTGATGACGATGTAGGACGGCGGTGATGATGTAGGACGCGTCCGTCGGGAAGATGAGCGGCGGTGATGTCGATGTCGAACCATACCTAGATAGCCGAAACACAAAAGGATACGGTACCGCAACTCAAATTCTCAAACCTTGAAGTAGCAAATGTGTCGGAGAGCGAAACAGTCCAAAATGGTTGGGCTATGCGGAAGTGGTGGAGGTATGCGGAAGTATATGTGGTATATGGTGGGCACCGGAACAAATTTTGGTGAAAAATGGATGGAAAATGGGGCGGTGGATGGAGATGTTGCTGCGAGGGGTCGGATGTCCGGGTGGAAGGCCGGATGTCCGGGCTTGACAGGCCGGATGTCCGGGCTCTGGATCCGGGGACGAACAGTATGAACACCGCGTGGAGAGGTCAAATCCTTGCGAAATTTCAGGAATTTGTGGATGGAAATTGGGGGGAAATGGATGGGAAGCTAGATCCACTCAAAACAAAGCAAATCCACAGATCCAGACCAACAAAATCTCAACACACCAACAAATCACAAAAAATAGTTGGGGCTATTTCTGGTGGGGAATTTCAAATTAGGACGAAAAACAACAAAATAAGGCTAGAAACACAATGGGGAGGCTCCGAAATCGTGATCAACGTGGCTCTTGATACCAAGATGATGTAGGGTGGAACCCTAATCGGCCGATCTTTCACGAAAGGAGCGGATCCTGCGATGAAAACGAAGAACACAAGGAGGGAAACGAGGGAAAACTCAAGGGGAAACACAAGAGGAAACACTAAACCAACATGAATAAGTCACACATGTGCTAGATCCTCGAGTACATAAGGAAATACACGATCCACGGACAACTAAGGACGATACAAGGGTAGCCGGTCTTCTCCGTGAGGAGGTCTTGAGTTCTTCCCTAAAAGGGGTCTTGAATCCACTTGGGGGATCTTCTCTGGTGGAGGCTCGAATCTCCGAGGAGAAGGTGTCCAAGTGGATGAGCAAAGCTCTCACACAAAATATGAGCTAATCCTTTGCTAACCCTAGAAAGTTGGGTGAGGTGGAGTATATATAGTCTAGGGGGGAGAAGGGATACACGGGCCTCAGCCCTTCACTATGCGCAGACAAGGGAGGCCGGATGTCCAGGCTGGTCGGGCCGGATGTCCGGGCTTTTAGGGGACGCCGGATGTCCGGGCTGGAGTGGTGGCATTTGTTGCTCTCAGGTTCAGAGGGGACGGATTTCCGGGTTGGTGGCCGGATGTTCGGAGGCTTGGGGGAGGCCGGATGTCCGGGCTGTCGCGGCCGGATGTCTGGGGCCTGTAGATCCTGGCGGTTGTGCTGCTATAGTGGACGATGCTCCAGGGGCCGGATGTCCGGGGCCTGGGAGATGTTCTTGGCTCCTTCCGTTGGTTCTCCTTATCCGTGGACTTGGGGACTTGTACATCATCATGCACATCTTTGGGAGGGCCCTCTTGGTGCCTAATCATGCACAACACCTCGGACTTAGGTAGTAGCCATGTCTCATGCATAGAAAGTGGATGTTCAGAGAGGAGTGAGTTCACCTTATCTACGATAGCCTTGGCTCGGGCTCGTGTCATTGCTCCAAGTGGTGTCGTTGGAGGTGTAGGTGCGTCCATGGGGATGATCTTGGGATGCTCCGCATCACCTTTGACTCCCTGGAGCATGAGGCTATTGTTCAAATTTTGAGGCAAAAAGGTTTCAATGAGAAGTGGATACTATGGTGAAACAAATAGTATCTACTTGCACGTCTTCTGTTTTAGTTAAAGGTATTCCTGGGAGAAAGTTTATCTACAAAAAGGGAGTTAGGCAGGGGGTCCTATCTCTCCACTCTTGTTTGTTTTAGCCGCTGACCTTTTGCAGACAATAATAAATGGTATGTTTAGAAGGGGCATTCTTCAGCTACCTATTCCTTGCCATGACCAGGATTACCCAGTGATTCAGTATGCATATGACACTTTGATCATTCTACCTGCTGACAAGGCTCATCATATTGCTTTGAAAGACATGCTCAAGATTTTCTCTCAGTCCACTGGTCTTGATGTGAACTACCATTAGTCTTTCATCATCCCAATTAATGCTGATCCAGCTCATATGAATGAACTTGCTGGTGCTTTTGGTTGTCAAATTGGGAAAATGCCTTTCACCTATCTTGGGCTGCCAATAGGTACTACAAGGCCAAAGATGATTGACTTCATGCCCATGGTGGATTGTATGGAGAGAAGAATGACTGCTAGCTCTTCTTTTCTAAATCAAGGAGAAAGATTACAATTTCTGAACTCTACCCTGTCTTCCATGCCTATTTTCTTCCTATGCACTTTGGTAGTTCCTCCTGGAATTTTGAAACAACTTGAGAGAATTTAGAGATAGTGTCTATGGAGGAAACATAGGGATGAGCCAGCCCGATCTTTAGCTGCTTGGGAGCTTATTTGTAGGCCTAAAAATAGGGGAGGCCTTGGTATCCTCAACCTGGCGGTGCAAAACATTGCTCTCCTACTCAAGCATGCAAACAACTTTCTAAACAAGAAAGATCTCCCTTGGGTATCTTTAATTTGGGACTCATACGACAATGGTAGGGTGCCCCGGGGAACATCTGATTGTGGATCATTCTGGTGGAGGGATATTTGCAAAGTAATGCAAAGCTTCAGAGATTGTTTTTGGGTTCAGATCAACGAGGGGGACACTGCCCTTTTTTAGTCTGACCACTGGAAACTTGGTGAAGAGGTTACCACCCTGCAGTCCAGATATCCTAGTCTCTTTTCTGATGCCAAAGATCCTTGCATCTCCATCAAAGAGATATTTGAGACTCAAGATATTTTTAAAAACTCCACCTTCCATTGTCATCACAGGCCTATGAGGATCTTGGCAACTTGCAATCTCTGATGGAGGGTAATAATAGAGTGTCTAGATCCAAGGATGGTCGGTCATGGCAAGGGTCTGCCAAGGAGTACAAAAGAAAGATGTTTTACTCTTGCACCTTTGCATCTAAATCTTTTAATTCATTGACCACTTAGATATGGAAATCCTCTTGCACCATGAAAATTAAAGTGTTTGCTTGGATGCTCATTATGGACAGATCAAACACTAAAGATATGGTGGAGATGAGGCATTGGCATATGGAAGATGGAGCGAATTGTGTACTTTGCCCTCTGCTAGCAAGAGAAACCAGGGATCATCTGTTTTTCAACAATTTTAGTGTGAGGGTGTGGAATTATCTTCAGATTGATTGGTCTTCTAGGGATTCAATGTCTGAATTGGTTATTCAGGCCAGGAGAAGTTTTGGCAAGCCTTTCTTCACTGAACTGGTGTTCATTGCCTACTGGAATATCTAGATTATTAGAAACGCCAAAGTTTTCAGGAGTGAAAGGGCTAGTTTCAATAAATGGAGATGTTCTTTCATCCATGACATCAGCCTTATGCAATACAAAATTAAGGATGCCTACAAGGATGATCTCTTGAGATGGGTTTCATTTCTGCACCATTGAGGATTGATATTGTAATCTTATTTTTTTAATAGTTCATTAGTCTAGCCTTCTTGATTACCTCTTGTAATCCCTATCATGTACTTGTAACTTTTATTTCTTAAAGCTTTTGATATGTTGTGGGCGTTTGCCCCACAATTCTCAGTGAAAAAACATCATAGGATAGCCAAATATCATTGGGAAATAATATATGCAGTTGAGCACCAAGTTTAAGTATAGATTATAGTGGGGAGAAGGGAGGTGACACCGTTGCATAGAGTGGGAGAGATTTGGTGTTGACGGTAGCAAGATTGTTGATGTAGATCGCAGTCACAATCCTTGCCACAGCGGCACTCCGGCGCCACTAGGGAGAGGGGGAGAGAGCCCCCTCCTTCTTCTTCGTTAGCCTACCTTCTAGATGGGAGGATATTTCCCCCTCTGTTCCATGGCCTCCATGGAGGTAGAGGGGTGGGAGCCCCTCCGAGATTGGATCTCCCTCTCTATTCTCTTCTGTTTCGCGTTCTTCAGATCTAGCCGAAAACCGTTTCTCATATTCTGGGACATCCGTAACTCCGATTGTGCTGAAATTTTAACACGATTTTTTTCCGGATATAAGCTTCCTTGCACCCGAAGTAGAGACACAACTGACATCCGAGGAGGGCACAACCCACCAGGGCATGCCCTGGTGCCCTGGTGTCTTGTGGGGGCTGTGGGCCCCCGTTTGCGTTGATTCTAAGTCCCAGAAATCACATATATTCCAAAATAATTCTCCGTAATTTTTTATCGCGTTTGGACTTCGTTTGCTATGGATATTCTGCGAAACAAAAAACATGCAAAAAATAGGAATTGGCACTGGGCACTGGATCAATAGATTAGTCCGATAAATCATATAAAATATTGCTAAAAGTATGTAAAAGTTCTATAATATTGGCATGAAACAATCAAAAATTACAGATACGACGAAGACGTATCAATGAGGATTACGATCCAAGGTCGGATCTTTCCCAAGGTGGGGAGATGATGCGGAGCATCCTAATCATCCCCATGTATACTACAACGACTCCCCCAGCCCCAAGAGGACATACGATGAGACTTCGACCATGCACCATTGTACACAAGGTTATCTCGCTCCTCTCCGAACCTTCACTTTCCACATGTGAGGCATGACTACTACCTCAAACATACACTACAAAAAAGATACATCTGTGACATTTTGGGCCGAATGAATTTTTTCTGACATGCTTATGACTCTTCTATGATGATAACTGTGACAAAACCCAGTATCATCATAGATGTGGTGGGCTCCTACTTCTATGACAAAAAATCATGACAAAAAATGGGCTTTTCATCCTGGGCGGGCCGGAGACGCAGCTGCATGACATTCTTCGGACTGTCGATGACGGAAAAAACCGTGGTAGAAGCGAGGGCGAGGAAAATATCGGGGAGTTCCCGGTTATGGTGGGTGGTCAGGGCTGATCGATGCACGAAGGTTTGCATATTTCTCTCATACACATATGCGCGTATGTGCAAGGCATTGCTCTCTAACTGAATCCGAGCAAGGTGTTGGGCTCTAACTGAACCCGAGAGATTGCACTAGCTACGTTACTGAACCCCCATCGATCCCTTGTTGTTAACTGAACCCGAGTGATTCCTTCGCCACTGCTGCTAACTGAAGCCGATCGATACTGCATCTTGAGGCACAGTGAGCGTTGTTGGGGGGGTGGATGAACAGTTCCTGGTGGGGGGTTGGATGAACAGGACCCCGTGGTAGTAGAGGCCGTTGCCGCTGGATGAACATGACCCCGTGGAGGGCTGGATGAATAGGACGACCCCATGGGGGGCTAGTTGAACAGTAGCCGGTGGAGGGCTGGATGAACAGTTGCCCGGGAGGGGTGGTTGAATAGGACCCTGTGGAAAGGACTGGTTGAACAGTAGCCGGTGGAGGAGTGGTGGAGGCTGAATGAACAGGAGCACATGGATGAACAGTGGCTGGTGGAGGCAGGAGGGGAGATGTCGTGCATGAATAGTCGCAGGTGGAGGATGGAGGAGGTCGACGGTCGATGAACAGTAGTCCGTGGAGGCAGTCGATGGTGGAGATGGATAGTATCCCGTGGAGTCCCGTTTTGCGGTACGCCACACTCCTCCCGATGAACAGGACCCCCGTGTCGACCGTAGCGCTCCAACACAAGTCTGTTTCCTCTGTTTTGTAGTACGCCTCACCCCACCTGATCAACAGGACCCCGTTTCGACCGTAGGAGGTCCAAGAGAAGTCCATTTCCTCCGTTTTGCGGTTCGCCAGACCCCTCCTGATGAACAAGAACCCGTTTCGACCATTGCCGGTCGAACACAAGGCCGTTTCCTCCATTCTGCGGTACGCCAGGCCTCGTTTCGATTGGCTATTCCGTCCAAGCCGGTTGGCTCCCGATGAACACGACGCAATTTCTCCGTTCTGGCCCAGCCATGTACACAAGCGCTGGCCTTACGTATGCGCGAGTAGGTGTTCGCGACCCCGCGCATATGCTACGTGCGCGCCTCTACTACGACACGTGCACTTCCTTACTCGGCCACGGTTCATCGCTGCAGCCTGTAGACAGACCGATCGACCAGTATGTACATACAATTTCGCGACCAGAATGACAATGCTACGTACGCTTCGACTAGGTGGGTCCCGACTGTCAGGCAGGATAAGGAGGCCCTTCCTTGCATGCAAAGATGTAGCTGGTGGGTCCCAGCTGTCAGGGGGCGAATCATTTTTTTGCCTGAAATATGGACGCACTTCCTTGCGTGTGAAGATGTAGCTTGTCGGTCCCAGCAGTCAGGGGGGAAACGTTTTGCTGAAATACGGTGGCCTGTCTGATGGGTCCCTGCTGTCAGGTGGAGGAATCATTATTTTGGATGTAATAAGGTTGCACATCCTTGCTGCGGCCATGGACCCAGCTGTTAGCCTCTCCATGTACAGTACTTTTCCAATGGAAGTTGTTCATTGACCATGTCAACCCCGCTGCGCCAAAAGCACCAGGGCGGTGGATGATGGTGAGGCCTAGGAAGGGGGCATCGTGGAGCCGGGGAAGACACGATAGTGGATGCCCACGCGGAGAGGAGTACGAGGGTTCACTAGTTCGGCTAAGGTGTGAGGCTGCTGTCGCCACAGGATAATAGGGGGTGTGGGTGAGTAGAGGGATGGCCTGGCCAGCGGTGGGAGTAGTAGGGGGTCGTAAGGCCTCCGTGGCAGCACAACCGACCATGGGAAGCAGGAGCAGGCCGCACGACCGGCGCTAGTTTGGGCGGCTGGAGCAAGAAGACCAGAGGTTGAAGAAGCACTACGGCCGTTTGATGGACATCGTACTGTCACTAGAGCTAGAATCGTTCATATTGACTAACTTAACAAAGCCCTCCTTCCCCGTCAACTTAGTAGGCCCACAAGTCAGCCTCCCACTATGGTGGCTCCCAGCTAGCAGGGGGAGTATTCATTTTTTTGTGTTGACCATGACGCGTCGATCACATCCAAGGTGGTGGACGATGGCGAGGCCCCGGACAACAATGAGCCAAAGATGGGAAGATGCGGGAGTGGAGTCGCAGACGGAGAGGTGTATGAGGGTTAACTGGTTCTGGTGCGGTGTGGTTTGACAGTCGGTGGAGAAGAACAAGAGGTGTGGAGGGGTGGAGGGATGGCCTGGCCGGCAGCGGGGTAGTGCTTCACATCGAAGCGTGCTAAGCAGAGCTACTAGCAGGAGGAGGCGGGACCAGGTGGTCCCGGCGGCGTTGGAGGAAGAAGACGAGAGATTGAAGATGGATGTCGGTCGTTGGATGTAAATCCAATGGCCAACGATGTCAGAATCATTTTGTGACTAAGTTCACAACGACTTGCGTTGGCTTCGACCTATTGGCCCACATTTGAGCCTCAAAAATGTGGGACATATTCAACCCATTTTTTCAGAACTTACAGTCAATTTGATCTTTTTTTAGAATTACAGTCCATTTGCTGGGCTGGGTGAACAAATAATATAGCGTCCATGCGGCCCATTTATTTTTTCCTAAAAAAATATAGGCCATTTGCACTTCCTCGAAATACACGATTTTGCTGGGCTGATTCTAATTATAATGTTGGGTTGGGCGCAACAATGTTATGAAAAAAATAAACATGGACTGAGCATTTTCTATAAATATATTTAAATAATAAGTGATTTATTATTACATTGGTCCTTAAATCTTACCAAGCTTTTGTACACAATCACTAGGATTTTCATTGCCTTAATGTAAAAAATCCAAGATTTTATTGTTAAGAAATTATTTTTATAAGTTAATAATATGTGGGATATTATTTTATTACATATGTAAATATCTTTTAAATATATGATAACAATAACAATAATATATAATAACATATAAAATAATTTCAATATATATAATATAGTTAGAAGGGAAACATAAGTTGGACCAGGTGTTCTTATACTTATATGGAAAAATAGAACATACCTCTGTGTTTTCTTCAAAAAATACATAAGTTGGGTTGCAGATGTTTCAGGAAAAATAAATCCTCGGATGGGAGGTCCATAGGCCGATCGATACATGACGACCCTCAAGAAAATACAAACCGGCATGTCATGGGTTGCGCATGTTAAAAAAGAAAGCCTAGACGGGGCAGCCCACAACCCAGCTAATACTTGCTGCCCAAGTGATAATAAATGACACCTACCAGCTCCCCGGCTTTGTTGTAAATTTATCTCCTTTAGTAACTACGTTGAAGCACGTAAAAAATGTAACTATGTTGACAAACTCGTGGGCCCCAACGTCAGTATAGCATTAGGAGGAAGTATTTTTTCAATGAGGCACTTCCTTGTGTACGGCCATAGACTTGATGGGTCCCGACTGTCCGCCTCTCCACGTACAGTCCTCTCTAGATTCCTCTCGTTTGTTCAGCATGTTCACAACGGCAGGCAGCGGCGCCGCAGCGAGCGCACAAAGGTGTAGGACGAGATCGGACCACCTGAGGCAGTGCCTTATTTGTACCGAAACTACTGACCTAGCCCAGTGGCCAAGTGACACTACCCGACCGCTCTTCCGCCCGGGTTCGATTCCACCTGATGCAGGGAAAATATCTCCAATTTTTTGCCTCTACCATTATTGACATGTGGGTCCCCATTGTCATCTACGCACACCACGTCCAACACTTGCCAAAACTTCGTCCCTCATTTTCTCTATTTTTCGCACACTCGACATTGTGTGGGCATTTTGAAAATAGCACATCTTTTTGACTGTGCATCATATGGAGATGTGCTATGCATGAATGTTGATCAGCATGATGTTAACTCGCTGGTAGTTCCATTTTCGACCATGAACAAAACTTTCAACATGATGTTATCCCTGTTTGAAAACGCCGTGTTAATATAAATGCTCTACCTCTGAAAGTTGCAATTTCTTATCTGAAACTGAACTTGTAGTTTCTTATCTGAAACTGAAACTTACAGTTTATTTTCTGAGAATCACATTGCCTACACTTTTATACTCCTATGAAACTACATTTAAGTGCTAAAAATAGATCTCTAGAGTTCATAAAATACTTCATATTCTCAATACTGCAAATCTGAAATTCAAAAGACATTCATATCGGAAAGTACTCTCAAAATACATGACACAAAACACAATTCACAACCCACAAATACTGACAACCCTAAGCTCCTCCTAACAATTCACAATATGCCCGACTATTGGGCTGGAGGAAGTCCCCTCCTATTCCTCGGCGGCAGACAGCCACCCCGTGAGACGATGTGAATGGCGAGTGAGAGGATGGCAGGGAAGCATCGTCCGACCAACTGCTTTTCTCCTCTTGTAGTTGGGTTCGGTTGACAAAGACACCACCAGCTTGCTCTGGCACGACACCCTCACAAATGACACCCTATAGATGATCGATCCTTCGATCTTTGGTGGATGCTCCATCTGGGATCAATACTCCCACCACCGCCGCCTCACGATCAGATTCGGTGAATCTATTTGCTCCATGGCCCAGAGGAGCAGCTCTATTTACTCCGGCGCGACTCCCTTCGGGAGTATCGCCGCCTTTTCACTCTTGTAGATACTTGGCCATGGATGTTGCCGTCGTCGGTAGTTGGTCCTCGTTGTCAAACCAAGACTGTATCTCCAACATCCTAGCTAGCTTCACAAGGTCGCCGTTTGTGACCCTCATGTATCGGTTGTACTCCTCCGTCAATCTACTTCTCGAAGGCACCTTCACTCGCGAGCAGTGGTTTTTGAATGGAAGAGGAGAGGAGCGGCGCTGGTTTCAGATTAGAACGGGAGAGGAGCGGCGCTGGTTTTGGATGGAACAGGAGAGGAGCGGCGCTGGATTTAGATTGGAACAGGAGAGGAGTGGCAGTGGTTTAAGAGGAGAGGAGGAGTGCTGGTCTTGGAAGTATTTTTTGTTTTGCGTATTTTGGGTCAAAGTTTGACCACGTACTGTATTTGACAAGCAAAATGCGAATGCATGTCACCAAAAATTGTATTGTTTGCTTCGTATCTGAATGTACTTTCAAATTATATTATTTTTGCAACGTATAACATATATTTTATTTTTGAAAATCATGGTCAATTAGGACCCAGAATAAAAGGAAGACTAGTTAATGTGGGGTCGCTTTCTTAATTAAAGGGTAAATTGATTTTCATTTTGATCCAGTCATAGAGCGCTGCCCCTCTCGTCCAATCCTAAATCGCCGCCGCACGCTCCTCTCCCTCTTCTCCATTGCAAAACCACCTCCTCTCCTCTCCATCATCTCCATTCCAAAACCACCGTCTTGCCTCTCCCTCTTCTCCATTGCAAAACAACCCCCTCTCCTCTCCATCTTCTCCATTGCAAAACCGCTGTATCACCTCTCCCTCTTCTCTACTGCAAGACCACCGTCTCTCCTCCCATCTTCCAAAGCTAGCACCGGACCTCTCAGAAGGACATCTATGGAGAGGATGCATCAGCGAATCGGGCAGATCGCCGGCAGCGACCAAGCAAAGTTAGCCAAGTTGAAGGAGATCCTTACTTGGTTTGACAATGAGAGGGAGATTTTGAGGAATGTGAGGGCCATGTGGCAATGTATGTGAAAGAGCGCGATGGCGGTGATGAGGGCGGAGATGTACTCCTTGGTGGCAGTCACGCCGCAGTCCTTCGAGTTCATCGAGTACCTCCTTTGGGTGATGGAGCAGATAGATTCGCCAAAGGCGAAAGTCGGGTGGAGGTGGTGGGCATATAGGTCTAAGGTCGAGCATCCAGAGGATAACAAATTGACCGAGCACGATGTGCCGTTCGTGAGGGTGCAGAGCTAGCCGGAGCCACATGAGTATTCGTTCTCCCATCGCAAGAGGAGGCCGGATGGCGCGACGTCGCTTCCCTGCAGCTCTTCATGGTTCCCTCGACGCTCGCCTTGTTTCAATGGCGGCGGTAGGGTTTAAGGTAAGCTTCACACTAACCTAATATTCCATCTGCTCATGCTTACAATCAGTGTGACAGCTAATGAAATCATGCTTACAATCAGTCTCCGAGTACTATGCCAATCACCCTAAAATAGCTCTGGACCTTTGGGTGAAAGTTGTGATACTTTGTACAAATAAAGAAAAATAGATTGGTGCTTCTTTCAGAAAAGAGTACTCCCTAGAAAACTGCCAATATAAGCTACTAGTATTTGGTTAGAGGATTTGCTGCCGAGAAAGATCCGTCCACAGAGAGTGCCACACATCCCACTGGTGGTGGTGGATGCCAATGTGTGCATGGAGCATGGTTGGTGTCGGTAATTTTTACTTGGCACACCTCGCACTCTGCATATATGCCGGTTCCATCCGTACATTTGTTCAGTTCCACCAAAATGCAGCTGAATAACCCTGTTTGCACAGATAATGAAAAAGCGTGATTACATTATAGTGGCCTAGTTGATGAAACATACACTAATAAATAGAAGAAAATATTGTGATAGTATCATAGTATGCCATGCTACAAGGGTGAGATGGGCCCTGCGACGCCTCACACGGTAGGCCTCATACTGGAAATCGACCCAAGTCTCCCAATACACCTTCTGCCAGTGATGAACATCAGTGCACAACGGTAGTACAAGGAGGGGCCTTGAGACATTCCAATCTCTATTTTTGTGCAGATGAACTAAAATTAAGCACCCCAGTTTGCAGAAACGCTTAAACATTAACAATGGGACTAGTTGATGAAACATATACTAACAAAGAGAAGCACTTTCTTTATCTACATTGGAAATGAAATGGTAGAGAGGGCACTCACTCTATTTTAACTGTATTATTACTTCATTTTATCAGTGGCACTAGGGTCGAGCAGGTGGCAAACGAGTTGTACCGTGCGTCGCAAGGATGGAGGCCCGGGGTGCTTAGACTGGGATGCTGAAGCTGGCTCTTTCAGTCACTATCTTCCCCCCGATGTTTCTGTAGTAGTATTTGGGTTGTAATCCAAACTTGGTTGAGCTGGTGCTACGTCCCCCTACCTGCCTAGCTTATGTGGCGAACTTGTCACCTGCTAGTACTCAGTCCGTTCTAGTAGTAGTTGCATAACTGCCCATTTACACTGAGATGTTGTCAGATAATGGTTCGCTATGCTTGGGTTTCTTTAATGAAATCGGAAGAAACCCCCTCTTTCAATATATAAAAAAATCAGTGGCACTAGTGGTGCCAAAACATTGCCTCAAATTAATAGTCCCAGTAGATTAAGGTGCAAAATAATAACATTACTGCTTTATCATGGCAGTGCCAAAACAGTAGCACAAGAGTAGTCATAGCATGCAGGATCTTTGGCAAACGGTCAGACCAAAAAGGAACATACCTCGTGATGGGAACCATATCTGCAGTCAACGCCATCGTAGAAGGGATGAAACCAGTCACCAACATGGATGATTCAATTCATGGGACCTTTTGGTGCAGTTCACCTAAAATGAAGCAATGTCCCTTGAGCTAGCAGCTTCTTCTTCATTTTTTTAAGAAAAGAGCTCCAGCCCCAGTTCCATTTCCATCAGAAAACGAAAAACACAAAGCTTCTTCTTCATTAGTTGAAATAAAATTGAGCAACATCAAGGTTGGTTGTGAAGCTCATGGAATGTTCAACTATAATTTGGATATCATTTGTGCAGTTCAACTAAGACCAAGCATGAAATGTATATCTCTATTTGCGCAAAAAAGGTGGAAAGGAGGGTGACTAACAAGTGATGAAACATACATCAAATGAAAAGAAGCATGTTCCTTATCTCAATGGCAATCCTACAAGGACAATAGCAATTTCTAAAGCAGCAACATTGCTAGATATTAGTGTGGGCAATAGGATTAACTATGACAACCATTAAATACGACATTACTTTAATGGTGCCATTGCTTCATTTTACCAGCAACATTACATTAACAGCTACTACATAGTTGGTATTTGGCCACGGGAGAGTACGTGGACCAGGACAGTTGCATTTCTAACGAAAAGAAGCAACTTATCTTAATGGGAAATTTAGCAGGACATAAAAAAAAGTGCCACTGATTCATATTACTGGAGGCATTACATTGAAAACAACATTGGTTTAATGTTTCCTTACTTTTAGCAGTGCGGCCGCTACATTTTCCCAGTGGCATTACATAAGAGTGGCTCGGGGCAACAAACATCAGAACATGATATCCGGGTTGGTCCCATTTTTGTTCGGTATAGCCACCTTATACTATGTGAGGCTAGCAAATCTAGTGCTGGACATACTCTGTTGACTTGTCCCCCAGTCCCCACTTTCTTTCCTTTTTCATCCAATAATCGGGTTTATATTGAGTTTGTACCGCGTTTCCCTTTATTTCCCTATTAGACCAAGAGACCAGTTGGATAGCCAGTCTCTACTACTTTTCGCCCCCATTATTTCCTCTTTCGACCAAGTCCTAGATTCAGGTAACAAATCTTCCCCCACCCCACCCCCTTTCTTCCCTGTTTGAACCAAGTACTACTAGATTCGAGTGCATGAACTAGTTTTACCTCTTAACAGTAAATATTTAGGTGGCATTCGAACAACCCGATGAGGCCATGGCCACCACAGTTACACCCGTATCCCCTATTGTTTTACCTCTTGGAACAATTGCTAGAGCTTGCATACGCCAATTAAATTATCAGGTACTTTCGTTTCTTGGTAATGTTTCTAGTGTCCATGAGGATATGATGCTGCCTAACATAGATACATTTGTGTTGCTTGCAATTGAAGGGCCTAGCACGGACAAGAAGGATGAACATTGGAGCATCGTCAAGCACGGAGATGAAGGTGCATGCCAAGAGAACAAGAACAGAGGGTCAAGTGGAGATTTCCGGACTTTGGAGCCACCATGATGACATACAAGAAGATGGACGAAATATACAAGATGGCCTTTCATAAATTTCGTCCATATCTTATTATTTGTGTTGCGCCACCTTATTTTGGGGTAGGCCCATGTAATCTATTTTTAGAGTCCATATTGTAGGGGAAATGACTTATGAGGTGTTTTAGTCCCACCTTGCCTAGGGTGGAGGAAATTCCCTCTCTTTTCCCTATATATATAGCCCTTAAAGCATCGTTTAGACTTGGGTTTTATTTAGTTAAAAGTTAGCCATCGCTGCAACTTCGTGTACTTCGTTTGTGTCCAACGAACAGACCAAGACCGCTTATGAAACCCCACTTTTATCAATACTTCATCCATGTTCACAATATTCAGATTGCTTCATCATATTCTTGCTTGTTCTTCGATTGCTTGCAGGAATAGACCTTTGTGGTCAGGTTGATCGTGCTTCGGCATGGTCAATAACCTCTCGGAGTTGGTTTAGCGATTGCTAAGGCACAACGTCGTTGCACGTTTGTAGTCGAATCGTCAAAGTCATCTCCACCAAATCGATAGTTATCATCTCATCGAAAGATCAGGACACCTCGCCCCTAGCAAGTGGTATCAGTTTTCAGGTTGCTCGGTGAGATTTCTAGTTTTTCATAGTCTAGATTGCATATGTTCTTCGTACCTAGATTCCAAGAAAAAGCCACCAAAAAAGAGTTAGATTCGCCCAAGATTTGTTTATATTGGGATCAGTTACCATAAGAGACATCAAATAAATTTGTGGTACTCCCAGTAGGAAGGTTGACCGAAAAAAAGGTGCAAATCTGGTAGCCTTTGGGACGTGATTATAGCGTGATTGTTTCCTTTCCAAAGAGAGAGTTGGGCAGATAAGGCAAATTCATTTTTTTCTCTCTCATGGGAAGTGCTTTTTTTATGCGGAGCATCCCATGATCATCCCCATGGATGCACCGACACCGCCAATGACACCACTTGGACCAATGACACGAGCCCGAGCCAAAGCTATCGAAGATAAGGTGAACTCACTCCTCTCCGAACTTCCACTTTCTATGCATGAGACATGGCTACTACCTAAGTCCGAGGTGTTGGGCATGATTCGACACCAAGAGGGCCCTCCTGAAGATGCGCATGAAGATGTACAAGTCCCCAACTCAACGGATGAGGAGAACCAACGGAAGGAGCCAAGAGCATCTCCCAGGCCCCGGACATCCGGCCAAGGCCCCAGACATCCGGCACCTGGAGCATCTTCCTCTACAGCAGCCCAGCCGTAGAAGGCTACAGGGCCCGGACATCTGGCCCCGGCAGCTCGGACATCTGGCCCCTTCCGAGCCCCGGAACATCCGGCCATCGGCCAGGAAATCCGGCACCTCCGAACCCGCGAGCAAAAAATGCCACCGCTCCAGCCCGGACATCTGGCGTCGCCTGAAAGCCCGGACATCCGGCCTCCCCAGTCTGCGCACAGTGAAGGGCCGAGGCCCGTGTATCCCTTCTCCCCCCTAGACTATATATACTCCATCCCGTACAACTTTCTAGGGTTAGCAAAGGATTAGCTCATATTTTGTGTGAGAGCTTTGCTCATCCACTTGGTTACCTTCTCCTCGGAGATTCGAGCCTCCACCGGAGAAGATCCCCCAAGCGGATTCAAGACCCCTCTTTAGGGAAGAACATCAAGACCTCCTCACGGAGAAGAACGGGTTACCCTATTGTATCGTCCCTAGTTCACCGTGGATCGTGTATCTTACTTTATGTACTCGAGGATCTAGCCCATGTGTGACTTGTTCTTGTTAGTTTGAGTGTTCCTCTCGTGTTTCCCCTTGTGATTTCCCTCGTTCCCCTCTTTGTGTTCCTCGTGTTCTTTGCGGGATCCGCTCCTTTCGTGAAAGATCGGCCGATTAGGGTTCTACCCTACATCATCTTGGTATCAAGAGCCACGTTGATCACGATTTCGGAGCCTCCCCGTTGTGTTTCTAGCCTTGTCTTGTTGTTTTTCATCCTAATTTGAAAAATCCCCACAAAATAGCCCCAATTGTTTTTTGTGATTTGTTGGTGTGTTGAGATTTTGTTGGTTTGCATCCGTGTATTTGCTTTGTATTGAGTGGATCTAGCTTCCCATCCTTTCCCCCCCAATTTCCATCCAGAAATTCCTCCGAATTCCTCCCAGTTTTAACCTCTCCTCACAGTGTTCATCCCGTTCATCCCCGGATCCAGAGCCCGGACATCCGGCCTCCCACCCGGACATCCGACCCCTGGCAGCAGCATCTCCATCCATCGCCCCATTTTCCGCCCAATTTCCATCAAATTTTGTTCCGGTGCCCACCATATACAATATACATTTTCGCATACCTCCACCACTTCCGCATAAACCAACCATTTTTGGACCGTTTCGCTCTCCGACACATTTGCTACTTCGAGGTTTGAGAACTTGAGTTGCAGTACCATATCCTTTTGTGTTTCGGCTATCTAGGTACGGTTTGACATCGACATCACCGTCACTCATCTTCTCCACGGACGTGTCCTACATCATCACCGCCGTCCTACATCGTCATCAACAATGACCACCTCGACTACATCTTGGTATTCGTGCCACCATTTTGACACCATACCGGAAGCAAGACCGGTAACCTCATCTTGGTATTGGACATATCACTCTTGCCATTACATTGATAGCCATCATAGCATTACTCCTTTGCGTTGCTTACCCATCGAGACTAGCCATTGAGTATTGTCGGCAATGAGACATGTGCACATTAGTGATCATTCTTCCCATAGCATACATACATCATTGTTGCATATATTGGTATCATCTCTTGTGTCACAAAGTTGTCATCGCATACTCATTTGCTATCTTGGTTCGTCAAGCATTGGATGAGAAAAGGGCTCAAACATCAAAGAGCCAAACAAGATTTTAAGCAAAGAGAAAAGATAAGCAAAGAGCTTTTAAGCAAGAACCATAGCATCTTACAACATTAAGATTGTCATACTCGATCATCTTGGATCATATCATAGCAACACCTTGCATACAAAATATTTGGGATAGAAGTCGTTGCATTTTTGCTAAGTAGGTTGTGCACAAGTTCTTGTATCCGCCTATTGTGCCATCGTGCTAGCGTCTCTCTAGTGTTGTGCAACAAGAGCATTTTTGTGGATTCCACATTTTGGCTCACCCTTGGTTGCACAACCCCACTTATCTTTTTGCGTGTGTGTTTCCGTGTACCTTATATGCTTGGTCTACTTGTTACATTGCATCTTGCGAATCTTTTCCAACATTATTGAAGCTCACTTACAATTGCATCAAATTTTTGTGCCACCATCCTAACCAAGCTCCACCAAAAGCTTTTACTTGTGTAGGTTTGAGAAACCGACAAGAACTAGTACCAATTCTGCTATTTCCTTGTCCTACATTGGAGTGATCCTCGATCCACTTTGAACTTCGGTCAAGGTACATTTGGTACTCGTTCTTATCTTTATACCACTCACATTTGTCTTGGAATGATGGATAGGCCAAGTACTTCTACCAACCCACTCTTCATGGAGCAAGACGACGACATGAACTCCTTCGTCACCAAGAGTCACCTCTTTGGTGCACAACGTGCTTTGCATCAAGAGCAACAAGCTATGAGTGAATGCATCGACAACCTTGCCGCCGACTTGCGACTTTCCGAGCAACGTACAAGGGACTACTTCGACCACAAGCACGACAATCACAAGAAAGAGAATGACGCAAGGATGGATGAAATTCGTGCTTTGTTGCTCAACCACTTGTCTTCCACTTCGAGAAGGAGTCGTTCAAGCCGCCACTCCGACTTCACCCTCTCCGGCTCAAGTACACCGACATCTAACACTCTTTGCCGAGCCGCGCGCACCGACCGTCAAGCAAACCTCAATCCCCTATGAGACACCGACTCTCAAGAGTGTCGACAACATAAAACTCAAGAGGCCTTTGCGCTAGCACGAGAACGGCAATGACAATGCCAACATGAAGAGGAAGAGCGAGCGCGTCTACACCAAAATGCTCATGATGCTGAGGCACAATGTCAAGAACAACAACTCCGTGACGCTCAAGCACTTGCGGTGCAATAAGCTCTACGCGATTCGAGTCGAGCCGTAGCCGACCGAAGCCGACCAGCCCATGAACAAGAGGAAGAACTTCGCGAAGAAATTCAAGAACGAAGATTTCAAGCTCACGTGCATCGACGAGCTCCTCCACAAGCTCGCCAAGAACAACAAGTCAATCCAGATCATGAAGACAATGAAGATCCTCCACGGCAAGAACAACATGACGATAACAACCCTCCACGCCAAGAGCACCACGAGTTGATCAATCATCAACAACATTGGAGTCATCACCCCCGACCCCAACATAATGAAGAGCAACGTTATGGCAAACTCAAGTTCACCATGCCCAAGTTCAACGGAAGCAAGGATCCCGAAGAGTACCTTTCACTGGGCATTGAAGGTTGACAAGATCTTCCGTTTGCACAATTATGAAGAAGAGAAGAAGATCGCGATGGCATCCCTTGAGTTCCAAGACTATGTCCTCATTTGGTGGGAACAAATCATAGAGTGCCGCGAGGCAAGAGGTGAACCACCCATCACTACTTGGGCGAAAATGAAGGATGTCATGAGAGCACGCTTCGTGCCTACCTACTACAACCGCGACCTCTTCAAGAAACTCCAACAACTCAAGCAAGGAACAAAGAGCGTTGAAGAATATTACAAGGAGATGGATATTGCAATGATAAGAGCCAATGTCACGGAACATGATGAGCAAACAATGGCACGTTTCTTGAATGGACTCAATCATCCTATCAAGAAGATCGCTGACTTCCAACCATACTAAAATCTCATCGAGCTAGTGCACCAAGCTACCAAAGCAGAACGCCAAGTGCAAGATGATTTCAAGTATGCCAAGTTCTCATCCAAGTACTATGGCTTATCCAACAACCAAGCTTCAACGACTCCAACGCCGACTACAAGACCTTCTACTTCCAACATCGACAAGCCGACTTCTAAGAAAGCTTCATCAACTACAAGCCATCCTCCTACGAGAAACTTCAAGTCGAGAGCTTCATCATCATCAACCCCAACCGATGAGACCGTCAAGATGAGTTCCTTCAAGTGTTTCACTTGCGGAGGCCGAGGCCACAAGTCCTACGAGTGCACCAACAAGCGAACCATGGTCTTCAACGATGATGGCACTTATGACTCCATGAGTGAAGGCGAAATGGAAGCCCTTGAGCAAGTCGCCATGCACCGCCAAGTGAACAATGAAGAAGAACAAGTCTTTTGCGATGAAGACTCAAGCCCCGCACTTGTTGTCTCCAAAGTCTTGACTCTCCAACATCACCAAGAAGAAGACCAACGATGCCACATATTCCACACCAAGGCCGGCATCAATGGACGATCCGTCAAGGTCATCATCGATGGAGGAAGTTGTCATAATCTCGCAAGCGAAGAGCTTTGCTCCAAGCTCGAATTACCCAAGACGAAGCATCCACATCCATACAAAGTGCAATGGCTTAGTGACTCCGGCACCATCCAAGTCGAGCACCGAGTACAAGTCTCCTTCAAAATCAGTGCCTACGAAGACACCTTGGAGTGCGACGTCGTTCCAATGACCGTTTGTCATCTTCTCCTAGGACGGCCATGGCAATTCGATAGAGGAGTCGTCCACAACGGCCGAAAGAACCACTACATCTTCAAGATGAAGGGCAAGGAGTACGTCCTCCGTCCAATGTCGCCAAGTCAAGTGATCGGCGACAAGCAAGCCACCCATCGTGGAGATCATAGTGATAGAGCGAGCCACCAAAAAGAGAGTGAGCGCCACAAGCCAACATCGAGTGCCTCCACGATGAGCGAAAACTAAAACCTAGTTATATTTGCCACCAAACGTGATATAAGAGAAGTGTGTGAGAAACCATCTAGTGTCCTACACTACGTCCTCGTGTGCAATGACAATGCACCACAAACTAACACTTCTCACACTCTTCCTCTAGTGTTGTTTTCTCTTTTGCCGGAATTTCAAGATGTTTTCCCCGATGAGCTACCTCCGGGTCTACCTCCTCTACGAGGCATTGAGCACCGAATCAACCTCATCCCCGGAGCACCTCTTCCGAAAAAAGCTCCATACCGTGTCAGCCCCGACGAAACAAAAGAAATACAAAGGCAAGTAAAGCACCTCATAGACCATGGACATGTGCGTGAAAGTTTAAGCCCTTGTGCCATTCCGGTCATTCTTGTGCCAAAACATGATGGTAGTTTTCGCATGTGCTCCGATTGTAGACCTATCAATGCTATCAACGTTCGCTATAGGTATCCCATTCCATGCCTAGATGATATGCTTGATGAGCTTAGCGGTGCCACTATATTTTCCAAAATTGATCTTAAGAGTGGTTACTATCAAATCTGCATACAAGAGGGTGATGAATGGAAGACCGCCTTCAAAACCAAGTTTGGTTTGTATGAGTGGTTAGTCATGCCTATGGGTCTTTCGGAAGCACCGGGCACTTTTATGCGCCTCATGAATCATGTCTTTCGCCCTTACATTGGTATATTTGTTGTGGTCTACTTTGATGACATTCTTGTGTTTAGCAAATCTATCAAAGAGCATGTCACCCATGTTCGCACCATTTTGCAAACTCTTAGAAAAGAGCACCTCTATGCTAATATGGAGAAATGCCTTTTTGGTGTTGATAAGCTCGTTTTCTTGGGTTTTGTTGTTTCTTCTAAGGGTGTTCATGTTGATGAGTCCAAGATCAATGCTATTAAGACTTTGCCGCAACCAACCAACTTGCATCAAGTGCGTAGTTTTCTTGGCCTTGCGGGTTTCTATCGTCACTTTGTGAAGGATTTTAGCACCATTGCTTCGCCTTTGCATGCTTTGAGCAAGAAGAATGCGCCTTTTATTTGGGGACCATCCCAAGATACCGCATTCAATGAGCTTAAGAATTTGCTTACTCATATTCCCATGCTTGCTTTACCCAACTTCGACAAGCCTTTTGAAATTCATTGCGATGCTAGTGGTAATGGCATAGGAGGTGTGTTAACGCAAGAGAAGCGCCCGATAGCTTACTTTAGTGAGAAACTTTCTGGAGCGCAACTCAATTACCCCATCTATGACAAAGAGCTATAAGCTTTAGTCCATGTTTTGCATGAATGGGAACATTACCTTCGTCCCCATGAGTTTATCATTCATACCGATCATGAGACTCTCGAGTATCTTAAGGGACAAACAAAGTTGATTAAGCGTCATACAAATGTTGTGAATTTATTGAGTCTTTTCCCTATGTCATCAAGTACATCATGGGTAAAGAAAACATCGTAACGGATGCTCTTTCCCGCATATGCATGCTTGTCACGCAACTTGAGTTAGATGTCATTGGCTTCGAGCATATCAAAGACTTGTATGAGCATGATGCAACTTTTGCTACTCCTTATGCCAAGTGTTTGTCGAATACATCTTGTGAACGCTATTACATTAAAGACGGATATCTTATGAGAGCTAACAAACTTTGCATTCCCGAGTCCTCTCTTCGTTTGTTGCTTTTGCAGGAATCTCGTGGAGGCGGCTTAATGGGACACTTCGGACGTGACAAGACGTTCGCCACGCTCTCGAAGAACTACTTTTGGCCAAAGATGTTTAGGGACGTCAATCGTTTCACAAACCGATGTTCTACATGTCGCAAAGCTAAGTCCAAAGCTTAATCTCATGGCCTCTATATGCCTTTACCAATTCCATACCAACCATGGGAAGACATTACTATGGACTTTGTACTTGGTTTGCCCAGGACTCGAAATGGGAAAGATTCCATATTTGTCGTTGTGGACCGTTTCTCAAAAATGGCACATTTTGTTCCTTGCACCAAGATAGACGATGCTTCACATGTTGCTAATCTCTTTTGTAGGGAAATATTGTGTCTCCATGGTGTGCCAAAGACTATCGTCTCGGACCGCAACGTCAAGTTCCTTAGCTACTTTTGGAAGACCCTATGCGCCAAGCTCGGAATCAAGCTACTCTTCTCCATGGCGTACCATCCTCAAACCGACGACCAAACGGAGGTGACAAAGCGCACACTCTCCGCTCTCCTTCGAGTACTCATCAAGAAAAAACATCAAGGGAGGAGTGTCTACCCATCGCCGAGTTCGCCTACAACCGAGCAAGACACTCAACAACCGGCAAGTCCCCTTTCAAGGTCGTCTACGGATTCAACCCTTTGTCACCATTGGATATTTGTCCCTCTACCACTCCAAGAGCGCATCAATTTTGACGCAAGTGCACGAGCGACCCATCTCAAGAAGGTGCATGAAGATACAAGAAACACCATCGAGCGCCAAGTACAACGCCTTGCGACCAAGCTCAACGTCAACAAGCACCCTATGATATTCAACATTGGAGACCTCGTGTGGCTACACCTTCGCAAGGACCGCTTTCCCCCAGAACGCAAGTCCAAACTTCGACCACGCGTGGATGGACCATTCAAGGTGCTTGCACGCTACAACAACAACGCATACAAGATCGACATCCCTTGTGACAAGTACTCCGTGAGCGTCATCTTCAACATCAAAGATCTCTCGCCCTACCATGGTGATGAGGATTTCGATCCGAGGACGGATCTTCCCCAAGGGAGGGGAGATGATGCGGAGCATCCCATGATCATCCCCATGGACGCACCGACACCTCTTGTGACGCCCCCGATTTGACCGTACACTAATCATACACGCAAACGTGTATGATCAAGATTAGGGACTCGCGGGAAGATATCACAACACAACTCTACAAATAAAATAAGTCATACAAGCATCATATTACAAGCCAGGGGCCTCGAGGGCTCGAATACAAGAGCTCGATCATAGACGAGTCAATGGAAGCAACAATATCTAAGTACAGACATAAGTTAAACAAGTTTGCCTTAAGAAGGCTAGCACAAACTGGGATACAGATCGAAAGAGGCGCATGCCTCCTGCCTGGGATCCTCCTAAACTACTTCTGGTCGTCATCAGCGGGCTGCACGTAGTAGTAGGTACCTCCCGAGTAGTAGTAGTAGTCGTCGATGGTGGCGTCTGGCTCCTAGGATCCATCGTGTGGTCGCAACAATCGGGTATAGGAAGGGGGAACAAAGGGGGAGAAAAGCAACCGTGAGTACTCATCGAATGTACTCGCAAGCAAGGAGCTACACTACATATGTATGCATTGGTACAAGATAATGCAAAAAGTGTCACATCCCTAGTTCTGGTATGACCTAGACCAGCTAGTCATTTGTGCATCATGTTTAAATTCCATTTAAATTTGAAATGGGGATTTGTGAAACCCTCAGAATCATTTCTGGAAATGACCCAGATAAAAATTGCTCCAAAAAGGTCCAAGAAAATGTTCATGTTGCTCTCTGAAAATATTGGACAGAGATAAGAATCAAACCAATATTTTTAGGAGCTCATAAGTAGTTATTTTGGGCATTTGGAATTAATGCAGTAATTATTTGCTTTGGATATATATTGTTATATATATACAATATTGTCCAGAAATTGTGCTAGTTGATGAGGAGCTCTGGTATAATACCACTAGCTCCTGCAAAAATTGGCACAAGGAAATAAAATGATTTGGTATTTTTATTAAATCAAAACAAATGTCAGAAAATAGAAAACACAAACAAAATAGAAAAAAAGGAGGAACTACCTGGACTTACCTGGGCCACTTGCTGGCCTGGCACTATGCAGCCAACCGGCCTAGCTGTGCGGCCCAGCTGGCCCAGCTCGCCTCCTCCTCTGTCTTCTTCCTCGCGCCTACTGGCAGAGGCGTGTCACCCGCGCGCGCACCGGACGCCACCTCCTGCTTCCACCTCATGCTTCCTCCCCCCCCATCCTCGACCGAGCACCTGGAGATGACCCAAGTCCCCTGGTCCTTCTCCCTTACTCTCTACTCTCCCCCTCGCCCTCTACCGCCCTTCCCCGACCTCACCAGAGAGTGCTCCGCCGTCATCGTGTTTCACCCACGTGGCCACCGTCCTCCTTTCGCCGCGCTGCCGTGTCTGGCATCTCCGCTGTCGAGCACCACGTCTCCACGCCGAAGGAAACAAGCCGTAGGGCTCCGCTTCAAGGCCATCTTCGTCGCCTTCGCCATCGGCCGCCAGAGATCCGCCTCGCCGCCCGACTCGCTCCGACGCTCCCCCGGCCCCGCCGTCTGCACCGGCCAATTCACCGGGAGCCACTGACCCTCTTCCCTCCGACTTTTCCCTCGCGTGCGTCCCGTACCCTCCATCCCGCAACCTCCCAAGATCACCGTCGGCATCCTTGCCATCGTCGTGGCTTGAGCTCGAGACAGCCGCGCCCTTGCACTGCATCGAGGTCCTGATGACCCTAGGGTGCCTCGGAGCCCCTTGGGTGGCCTCCCCGTGCCCCGTAGCCCGCTTTCGCCCAGAGCCGAACTCCGGCCGCCGCCTCGAACCCCGCTCCGGTGAGCTCCGGCGCCCCCGCAGCCTCCCACCAGCTCCCCTGGGAGGGTGGACTTGGGACAGACTAGGCACACGTGGCTCGGTGTACCGAGTGGCACCCGGATGGTGGGCTCGAGAACCCTGTATACATCGTTTGGGGCCGTGAGCGAAACCCTGGCCGGATCTCCTTGCGGATGGAACCCGAAGAGGCGATAAACCTGGAGGTCTCCGCCGGTGGTCTTCGCGCGTCCGGACGCCGCTCGTAGCGCAATTCCGGCGAGTCTCCGCCGCGCTATTGGTCGTCGCCGGCCAGAACTCCGGCCGGCTAACGAGGCATCGTAGTTAGGCACTAACTACCCCCTAGAGACACTGACAGTGGGCCCCAGCGCCACTAATCTAAATTAGATTAGAAATAACCCCTCGGTTAAACTAACTATGACATTGACGTGTGGCCCCCACACGTCAGGTTTGACCTGGGTTGACTGCTGACTCGGGCATGACGCAGTGCTGACGAAATTAATCCTTTTCTGGTTTTAATTAAATCAGGAAATTCCATAAAATGATATAAACTTCAAAAATTCATAGAAATTCAACCGTAGCTCAGATTGAAATAATTTATATATGAAAAATTATCAGAAAAAATCAATCTATCCATCTTACCATTTTCATGCATGACAAGCCAACATACACATGCTGTATATATGAAAACACACTTATGGCATATTTAAGAGCTTAATTTGGAGTTGTATTTGAACCCTTGGTTCAAATGGACTTCAACCAAATAAATGCTAGATGCATTAACTCAAACAACATCACATACTCATGCCATGTTCATGCATCACAATGTTGCATATGCTTGTGTTTGATTTTCGACACCGTTCCGTCCTGATAGGTCCTGCTCTGGAGAGTGTTCGAGAGTACCTGTCTGTGGAGCAGTGCCCCCCCTTTTGATCTACCAGGCAAGCAACCCCCCTTGTTCATTCCGATACAATCCTACTCTCTCGTCCTGCTCTCATTTACTGCATTAGGACAACAACGATTCAACTGCTACTTTATGTTGCGGTAGTTGAACCCATTCCTCTGCATGACCTGTCATTGCCACAGTAAATAGTTAAAACCCACTAGCATGTGTAGGAGTTGCTTGAGCCATGTTGTGTTCTTGCCATGCCATGCCTGCTATTGCTTAGAGTATGTCAGGTCTGATTCATTGGGAATGAAATAGAGTACAGTGCTATGTTCTGATGTTGAGAGTTAAGCGTGTGAACACGATTTGGTAAAGGTAGCGGTGAGAGGCCATGTAGGAGTACATGGTGGGTTGTCTCACTGGAACCGTCCCTAAGAACTGAGTTCTATGTATGTTGTCCAAGGACTAGCTACTACCACACATTGGGTTCCAGTAACTCGACCCATCTCGACTTATTAGCCAACTTGATCTCTGTCCAGGAGTTGCAAATAGTTTCTGGTGTTTATAGGTAGTGCTATTTTTCTACCGAGTGGCACCCGGCAGGGTGGACTTGGGACAGACTAGGCACACGTGGCCCGGTGTACCGAGTGGCACCCGGATGGTGGGCTCGAGAACCCTGTATACATCGTTTGGGGCTGTGAGTGAAACCCTGGCCGGATCTCCTTGCGGATGGAACCCGAATAGGCGATAAACCTGGACTAGAGTCTTGTTTGGTTAGTCAGGTCGTGGCCGACACCCTCGCCAGGCTTCCGCTTGAAGGTTGCCGAGATACATGACGTGTATATGGTGATAAGTGGTGGGAGCGTGTGTGAAGAAGTACACCCCCGCAGGGTTATCATGATCTATTCGAATAGCCGTGTCCTGGGTTATGGACTTCTTGGATGCTTACGTGGTACATAGACAACTTTAAGTGGATACTCTAAAATGCTCAAGACAAGTGTGAGTGCTATGGATGGCCTTCTTGTAAGGAGACGAGGATGAATCCATAGTAGTGTATTGATGTGGTGATTAGTGGACTCGTGTGCGCTGCCTCATCTCAAAGAAGTTTCTCGTTGTCGTAGAACAGGATAGCCACTGAGTCAAAGCTGGATTGCTGCAACTAAACTCCACATTACCTTCTTGATACAAACGCATGTATGATAGGATCTGATGTAAGTCATGCTGAGTACCTTTGTACTCATGTTTGCTTTATTTATGTTTTGCAGGTGAGACATCTGTCTCACTAGTAGTACCGCTTGGACTTCGACGAGTAGCTTGTTACCTCAGCTACGATCTTGTACCCTTGGAGGGACTTGTAGATAGTCAGGTCTTCCGGCCTTTTTCTTTTGTAGTTGTCTGTACTCAGACATGTAATGCTTCCGTTGCTTGTATGCTCTGAATGATGGGTCATGTGACCCCTGTTTGTATTAATGCTATGTGGCTCTTCTGAGCCTTTATCTATATGAGTTTGTGTTATGTTGTGATGCCATGTTGTACAGCACATACTTGCATGTTATGCGTACGTGTGACGTGTATTGCTATGTGTGGGATCCGACAATCTAGTTGTTTATCCTTGGCAGCCTCTCTTATGGGGAAATGTAGTCTACTGCTTCCTCGAGCCATAGTAGTCCGCTACAGCCCAGTTCACCGGAGTCCTGCTAGCCCAACACTACTGCTCAGGACACTTGACTGGCCGACATGTGTTTCACTTCGTTCCTGTGTCTGTCCCTTCAGGGAAATGTCACACGGTGACATCCAGAGTCTTGCCTAGCCTGCTACAGCCCGGGCTCCCCAGAGTCCTGTTAGCCCAGTGCTACAGCCTGGATTCACACGCTGCTGACCGACATGCTCGATGTGAATCATGTATGCCTGTCCCCATAGGTTAGTACCGCTTTGGGTTCACGACTAGCCATGTCGGCCCGGGTTCTCTGCCATATGGATGCTAGCGAAACAATCATATACGTGAGCCAAAAGGCGCAAACGGTCCTGGGCCAGGGTAAGGCGACACTCGTGGGGATACCGTGCGCGAGGCCGCAAAGTGGTATGAGGTGTTACCGGCTAGATCGATGTGACTTGGAATCAGGGTCCCGACAGTTTTGGTATCAGAGCCTGACTGCCTGTAGGATTACCAAGCCAACCTGGTCGAAGTTGGGTCTAGAAATTCTTTAGCTATATAGGGGAATTGATTGTGGAAGGGAACGTAAGGCTCTTTTTACTCCTTATACCTCATGCCCTTCTGATCTGAGTCCTCCTATCCTTCGTACAGGGTTAAGGAACTAGGCTTTCTCTTCCGTCTATAAGGATCACATGTTACTACTCCATAGTCTCTAAGGTTTGGTTGATCTGAGTCATATCCCAGTTTGAGTACCTCCGGTGTAGCCTGTTTAGTAATATCTCGGAACCTTGGGTGATGATGTTGAGTTTGGTGCTACCCCATCAATTGCAGGATGTCTCATTTTGAGCATTTTGCTGTCGTTATGCTGCCGGAATTGTCCTAGGAGTTCAAGAGATAGTATTTTTCTCGTACTATAATCTACATCCTTATGATGATGCTGAATCCATCCTTGTTTCCTTGGTTGGTTCTTCAGGATGTCGTCAGTTAACCAAAGTTCTGTTGCTCATAGCCAGAACCACGGAGATGGTAGGGATGAGGATCCTCCGGACCAGCCTTCATTGGCAGAGTTCATGTTAGAGATGGAGAAGAACAAGCAAGAGTCTAACCGCTTGTTAGCACGTATTGAGGAGAACACCTCCCATCAGCACAAAGAGTCAGCGTCCATCTATGATTTCATTGGTCTGAAACCACCTACCTTTCATCATTCCATTGAACCACTCGATGCAGATGACTGGCTCCATAGTATCACACACAAGCTGTGTTCTGCGAACGTAGCTGAAAGTGACAAGGTCACCTACGCTGCTTATCATCTGGAAGGTCCTGCTAGTATTTGGTGGCAGAACTATGAGGCTATGCTTCCAGCTGGCCAGATAACCACCTGGAGAGATTTCACTGAGGCTTTTCGCGAGCATCACATTCCTCAGGCTCTCATTGACCGCAAGAGAGAAGAGTTCTGTAGTTTCACCCAGAGTAAGATGGCTATTGATGCTTACAGTAGAGAGTTTGAGAACCTTGCTCGCTATGCTACAGAAGAAGTGTCCACGGACGCCAAGAAGCAGGCTAGGTTCCGGAAGGGTCTCAACCCCAAGTTGCGTCGTGATCTCCACTTGCATCATTGCAATACATTACAGGCTCTTGTGAACAAGGCCATTAACACAGAAACAACTCAACTCACTTACGAGGAGTCTCGTAAGCACACCCGTGATTTGGGTTCTTCCTCCGGTTCTAGTTCGCAGAAGCGTCGGATTTGGGTTCCGAACTCCGCTCTTCCACCCGGTTATACACCAAGGCCTTCTTATGTGGCGCCTCACCCAGCTCAACCGTATGCTCCACCCAGGCCTATCGGTAGACCGCTTGTTAATGCGGGTCCACGTTCTACCTCAGGGACTTGCTTCACATGCGGAGAGCCAGGACACTATGCACGTGACTGCTCTTAAACCAATTATGCTCCACCCCAGCCTGAGAAGTCTGTTGGCCGTGGTAAGCCATCACGCAAGATGATTAGTGTCAAGTCAGCTCCCACTGAACGTGGATGTGTGCATCACATCTCAGCTAAAGACGCTCATGATGACCCGGATGTCGTTCTTGGTACACTCCTTGTCAACTGCCATCCAGCTTCGGTTCTGTTCGATACCGAAGCATCTCACTCCTTCATCTTTGAAGGCTATGCTCGTTTGCACGATATGCCATTTTGTGATATGCCAACTCCACTTGAAATCCAAACTCCAGGGTTTAGATGGAAAACTACCAAAATAAGCCATGGTAATGAAATCCTTCTTGACAGACTTGTATCCCTTGCGTCACTTATAGCCCTCAAGTCTACGGATATTAACATCATCTTGGGTATGGACTGGATGAAAGCTCATTATGCCAAGATTGATTGTTACACAAGGTCTGTTCAGCTTACACACCCATCTGGCAAGATAGTCACTGTCTCCACTAGAGTTGCAAAGCGTCAGCTCTATTCTCTTAATGCCAACCCTCTTCCTGACCTCGAAGATATCCCGGTAGTCCGTGACTTTCCGGATGTCTTTCCAGAGGAACTGCCAGGTATTCCACCTGACAGAGATGTAGAATTTGTCATAGATCTTATCCCAGGAACCTCTCCAATCTCTAGGAGACCTTACAAGATGGCACCCTTAGAACTAGCTGAGCTTAAGAAAAAACTCGATGAATCCTTGCAAAAGGGTTTCATCCGTCCTAGTTCTTCTCCCTAGGCTTGCCCCGTCCTCTTCGTCAAGAAGAAGGATGGTACGGACCGAATGGTTGTAGATTATCGTCCCGTTAATTTGGTCACGATAAAGAACAAGTATCCGCTCCCAGGATCAACGACCTGTATGATCAGCTCGCTGGATCCTCAGTCTTTTCCAAGATGGACTTGAGGTTAGGCTACCACCAAATTAAGATCAGAAATGGGGACATTCCTAAGACGGCTTTTGTCACTCGTTATGGTCAGTACGAGTACACCGTCATGTCCTTTGGTCTAACCAACACTCCAGCTACTTTCTCTCGCTTGATGAACTCGATCTTCATGGAGTACTTAAATAAGTTCGTCGTGCTTTACCTCGATGATATTCTTATTTACTCGAAGAACGAGGAAGATCATGTCGAACATCTTAGACTTGTGCTAGAAAAACTCAAAGAGCACCGCCTTTATACCAAGTTCTCCAAGTGTGAATTTTGGTTGCCAGAACTGACCTACCTAGGCCACGTGATATCTGGTAAGGGCATTACCATCAATCCTGAGAGAGTTCAGGCCGTTCTTGATTGGACTCCGCCTGAAACAGTTAAGCAAGTTAGGAGTTTCCTTGGTCTAGCCAGTTATTGTCGCCGCTTCATTGAGAACTTCTCCAAAGTGGCCAAACCTCTCACGGAACTTCTCAAGAAGGATAAAAAGTTTGAGTGGTCCCCACAGTGTGAGCACAGTTTTCAGGAACTGAGAAGACGCCTGACTTCTGCTCCCATACTTGTGCCACTGGATTTCACTAAAGACTTTGTTATCTACTGTGATGCCTCACGACAGGGACTAGGTTGCATTCTTATGCAAGATCGCCATGTGATTTCCTATGCATCTCGACAGTTGCATCCACATGAGGAAAATTATCCTACACATGATCTAGACCTTGCAGCCGTAGTCTATGCACTTAAGACTTGGCGACATTACCTTCTTGGTAAACGTTGCGAGATTTACACCGATCACCAGAGCCTCAAGTATATCTTCACCCAACCAGATTTGAACCTTAGGCAAAGACGTTGGTTGGAGTTGATCTCAGATTACGACCTAGGGATTACCTACACCCCAGGCAAGGGGAATGTCATGGTTGATGCGCTAAGTCGTAAGTCCTATTGCAACAATCTCATGTTGCAACAGGGCCAACCACTTCTCCATGAGGAATTATGTAAACTTAACCTTCACATTGCTCCTCACGGGTTCCTTTCTACCTTGGTGGCGAAACCTACTCTTGTGGATCATATCATAGAAGCCCAGAAGCATGATACGGGGATTACCCGGATCAAGAGAAACATTGCCAAGGGCATTGCTGGTAGTTTCTCCATAGATGATCGAGGTATTGTTTTCTTCGGGAATCGCCTGGTGGTCCCCAAGAAGCAGCATCTTCGGTAATTAATCCTTAAGGAGGCGCATGAATCTCCTCTCACGATTCATCCCGGTAGTATTAAGATGTATCAGGACCTACGCCAGAGGTTCTGGTGGACTAGGATGAAGAGAGAAATTGCTCAGTTTATTGCTAACTGCGACGTTTGTCGTCGCGTTAAAGCAGAACATCAAAGACCTGCTGGCACCCTTCAACCTTTAGCTATTCCTGAGTGGGAATGGGATAAAGTTGGTATGGACTTCATCACTGGCTTTCCCAGGACCAAGAGAGGGAATAATGCTATCTTCGTAGTCATTGATCGTCTTTCCAAAGTGGCTCACTTCCTACCTGTTTGAGAGAGTATCACTGCTATTCAGCTCGCTGACTTATATATTTCTCGAATAGTGTCACTTCATGGTGTTCCACTAGAGATCAATTCAGACCATGGTAGTCTTTTCACTTCTCATTTCTGGGAGAGTTTCCAAACTGCCATGGGCACCCATCTTTCCTTCAGTACCGCTTTCCACCCTCAATCAAGTGGTCAGGTGGAAAGGGTCAATCAAATTCTTGAAGACATGCTTAGAGCTTGTGTTATCTCATTTGGTATGGATTGGGATAAGTGTCTTCCCTTCGCTGAGTTTGCTTATAACAATAGCTACCAATCCAGCCTCAAGAAATCTCCTTTTGAGGTTCTGTATGGACGAAGATGTCGAACACCTTTGAACTGGTCAGAAACCGGTGAAAGACAATTCTTTGGACCGGATATGATCCAGGAGGTAGAAGAGCAAGTTCGCACCATTTGTGAGAATTTGAAAACAGCCCAATCTCGTCAAAAGAGCCAGTATGACCGTAGTCATAAGGAAGTGGCTTATGAAGTTGGCGACAAAGCTCACCTTCGGGTTATCCCTTTGAAGGGTACCCATCGATTCTTATCAAGGGCAAGTTGGCTCCTCGTTACATTGGTCCCTTTCACATTCTCGCTAAACGAGGAGAGGTTGCCTACCAGTTGGAACTACCCCCACATCTTTCTCGAGTGCATGATGTCTTCCACGTCTCTCAACTCAGGCGTTGCTTCTCGGATCCCATCCGCGGAGTGGACCACGAAACGCTTGATCTCCAAGATAACCTCACTTATCGAGAGTACCCCGTCCGCATTCTGGATCAAGCAGAGCATGTCACTCGTCATCATAACATCAAGTTTCTCAAGGTTCAGTGGTCTCATCATTCCGAGAGAGAAGCTACGCGGGAGCGTGAAGATCGTCTTCGACTTGAGTACCCTGCTTTCTTTCCACCAACTCCTGAATCTCGGGATGAGATTCTTCCGAGTGGGGGTGAGTTGTCACATCCCTAGTTATGGTATGACCTAGACCAGCTAGTCATTTGTGCATCATGTTTAAATTCCATTTAAATTTGAAATGGGGATTTGTGAAACCCTCAGAATCATTTCTGGAAATGACCCAGATAAAAATTGCTCCAAAAAGGTCCAAGAAAATGTTCATGTTGCTCTCTGAAAATATTGGAGAGAGATAAAAATCAAACCAATATTTTTAGGAGCTCATAAGTAGTTGTTTTGGGCATTTGGAATTAATGCAGTAATTATTTGCTTTGGATATATATTGTTATACATATATATAATATTGTCCAAAAATTGTGCTAATTGATGAGGAGCTCTGGTATAATACCACTAGCTCCTGCAAAAATTGGCACAAGGAAATAAAATGATTTGGTATTTTTATTAAATCAAAACAAATGTCAGAAAATAGAAAACAAAAACAAAATAGAAAAAAGGAGGAACTACCAGGACTTACCTGTGCCACTTGTTGGCCTCTGCACTATGCAGCCAACCGGCCCAGTTGTGCGGCCCAGCTGGCCCAGCTCGCCTCCTCCTCTGTCTTCTTCCTCGCGCCTACTGGCAGAGGCTTGTCGCCCGCGCGCGCACCAGACGCCACCTCCTGCTTCCACCTCCTGCTTCCTCCCCCCAATCCTCGACCGAGCGCCTGGAGATGACCCAAGTCCCCTGGTCCTTCTCCCTCACTCTCTTCTCTCCCCCTCGCCCTCTACCCCCCTCCCCGACCTCACCAGAGAGCGCTCTGCCGTCCTCCTTTTGCCATGCCACCGTGTTTCACCCACGTGGCCACCGTCCTCCTTTCGCCGCGCCGCCGTGTCCGGCATCTCCGCTGTTGAGAACCACTTCTCCATGCCGAAGGAAACAAGCCGGAGGGCTCCGCTTCATCGCCATCGTCGTTGCCTTTGCCATCGGCCGCCAGAGATCCGCCTCGCCGCCCCACTCGCTCCGACGCTCCACCGGCCCCGCCGTCTGCACCGGCCAACTCGCCGTGAGCCACTGACCCTCTTCCCTCCGCCTTTTCCCTCGTGCGTGTCCCGTACCCACCGTCCTGCAAGCTCTCGAGATCACCGTTGGCGTCCTTGCCGCCGTCGTGGCTTGAGCTCAAGACAGCCGTGCCCTTGCACTGCATCGAGGTCCTGATGACCCAGGGTGCCGCGGAGCCCCTTGGGTGGCCTCCCCATGCCTCATAGCCCGCTTTCACCCAGAGCCAAACTCTGGCCGCCACCTCGAGCCCCGCTCCGGCGAGCTCCGGCGCCCCCGCAGCCTCCCACCAGCTCCCCTGGGAGGGTGGACTTGGGACAGACTAGGCACACGTGGCTCGGTGTACCGAGTGGCACCCGGATGGTGGGCTCGAGAACCCTGTATACATCGTTTGGGGCCGTGAGCGAAACCCTGGCCGGATCTCCTTGCGGATGGAACCCGAAGAGGCGATAAACCTGGACTAGAGTCTTGTTTGGTTAGTCAGGTCGTGGCTGACACCCTCGCCAGGCTTCCGCTTGAAGGTTGTCGAGATACATGACGTGTATATGGTGATAAGTGGTGGGAGCGTGTGTGAAGAAGTACACCCCTGCAGGGTTATCATGATCTATTCGAATAGCGGTGTCCTGGGTTATGGACTTCTTGGATGCTTACGTGGTACATAGACAACTTTAAGTGGATACTCTAAAATGCTCAAGACAAGTGTGAGTGCTATGGATGGCCTTCTCGTAAGGAGACGAGGATGAATCCATAGTAGTGTATTGATGTGGTGATTAGTGGACTCGTGTGCGCTGCCTCATCTCAAAGAAGTTTCTCGTTGTCGTAGAACAGGATATCCACTGAGTCAAAGCTGGATTGCTGCAACTAAACTCCACATTATCTTCTTGATACAAATGCATGTATGATAGGACCTGATGTAAGTCTTGCTGAGTACCTTTGTACTCATGTTTGCTTTATTTATGTTTTGCAGGTGAGACATCTGTCTCACTAGTAGTACCGCTTGGACTTCGACGAGTAGCTTGTTGCCTCATCTACGAGCTTGTACCCTTGGGAAGGACTTGTAGATAGTCAGGCTTCTCGGCTTTTTTCTTTTGTACTTGTCTGTACTCAGACATGTAATGCTTCTGTTGCTTGTATGCTCTAAATGATGGGTCATGTGACCCCTATTTGTATTAATGCTTTGTGGCTCTTCTGAGCCTTTATCTATATGAGTTTGCGTTATGTTGTGATGCCATGTTGTACAGCACATACTTGCATGTTATGCGTACGTGTGATGTGTATTTCTATGTGTGGGATCTGACAATCTAGTTGTTTATCCTTGGCAGCCTCTCTTATGGGGAAATGTAGTCTAGTGCTTCCTCGAGCCATAGTAGTCCGCTACAGCCCGGTTCACCGAAGTCCTGCTAGCCCAGCACTACTGCTCAGGACACTTGACTGGTCGGCATGTTTTTCACTTCGTTCCTGTGTCTGTCCCTTCGGGGAAATGTCACGCGGTGACATCCGGAGTCCTTCCTAGCCTGCTATAGCCCAGGTTCCCCGGAGTCCTGTTAGCCCAGTGCTACAGCCCGGATTCACACGCTGCTGACCGACATGCTCGATATGAATCATGTATGCCTGTCCCCATAGGTTAGTACCGTTTTGGGTTCACGGCTAGCCATGTCGGCCCGGGTTCTCTGCCATATGGATGCTAGCAACACAATCATATACGTGAGCCAAAAGGCACAAATGGTCCCGGGCTAGGGTAAGGCGACACCTGTGGGGATACCGTGCGTGAGGCCGCAAAGTGATATGAGGTGTTACCGGCTAGAACGATGTGACTTGGAATCGGGGTCCCGAAAAAAAGCAACCGGCTATTTGACATGCCATACCCGAAGGTGGATTGCGCGTGGGTCCTGAAAATGGTTAGCTTCTAGGGCTTCCCATGTACGCCTGTGCTCCGTGTCAATCCGGTGTGTTTGTACTTTGACGGGGCCGTTGATCAGGCCGTCGAAGGAGACCCTCATAGGAGAAACCTGAAACAAGAAAAAATAGATAGTAAAGTTATATGTGTGTTCGAGATCGGTCTGGCCGAACCGTGGATCCGGGATAGCTTATGCCCCCGTCGATGCCCATGGAATTTTGAGTGCGTAGTATGGACGCGTGGTATGAATGCCACTACCTCATCAGGATTGGGGCGGAGGCCGAATTGCTAATCGAGCTCTTGACGAGCCACGCTGTCCTGTTGTAGTGTGGTCCAGACCCTCTTAATGATGTCCAGGGGCTCGGCAGGCAGATTATGCTGCCGCTTGAGAAGGCCGCTTTGTACCTCTGCTGCTAGGACGATGGTGTGCTCCTCTCTCCGGAGGGAGCGTTCTGTGTTTCCGTTGACTGTTATGACGCCGCACGGACCGGGCATCTTCAGCTTGAGATAGGCATAGTGTGGTACCACATTGAATCTAGCAAATGTGGTTCGTCCGAGTAATGCATGGTATCCACTAGAGAAGGGGATGATATCGAAGATTAACTCTTCGCTTCGGAAGTTGTCCGGGGAACCAAATACCACCTCCAGCGTGATTGAGCCCGTGCAGCGGGCCTCAACGCCTGGTATGACTCCTTTAAAGGTAGTCTTTGTGGGTTTGATTCATGAGGGATTAATGCCCATCTTCTGCACTGTATCCTGATAGAGCAGGTTGAGGCTGGCACCGCCGTCCATTAGGACTCGTGTTAGGTGAAATCCGTCGATGGTTGGGTCAAGGTCCAGTGCGGCTGAGCCGCCATGCCGGATACTAGTTGGATGATCTCGACGGTCGAAGGTGATCAGGAATGACGACCACAGATTGAATTTTGGGGCGACTAGCTCTACCGCGTAGACGTCCCTAAGTGCTCGCTTACGCTCCCTTTTGGGGATGTGTGTAGAGTATATCATGTTCACCGTTTTGACTTGAGGGGGGAATTTCTTCTGCCCTCTGGTGTTTGGCTGCCGGGGCTCTTCGTCCTCGTCCTCACTTTGTGATCCCTTTTCTTTGTTTTTGGCATTTAACTTGCGAGCCTGTTTGAAAACCCAACAGTATGTGTTGGTGTGATTGGCTTGTTTGTCTAGGGTACCATGTATTTGGCATGGACGATCGAGTATGCAATCCAGGATGGATGGACCCTCGCTGTTCCGTTTGTAGGGCTTCTTTTGCTATCCGGACTTGGAGCCACTGAATTCGGTGTTAACGGTGGTGTCATCGGTGTTGTCGCCATTGCTTCGGCATTTGTGTCTGTTGCACCGGATCTTTCCGGAGCTGTTCTTGGCCTCGGAGGGGCCTGTCTCGCTGGCTGTGTTTTTGCTACGAGCCAGCCAGCTGTCCTCTCCTGCGCAAACGCGGGTCATGAGTGCCATAAGGGCTTTTGAGGGAGTCCTGGATTAGGGGGTCTCCGGACAGGCGGACTATATGCTTTGGCCGGACTGTTGGACTATGAAGATACTAGATTGAAGACTTTGTCTCGTGTCTGGATGGGACTCTACTTGGCGTGGAAGGCAAGATAGGAGATACGGAGATGTATATCTCCTCCTTTGTAACCGGCCTTGTGTAACCCTAGCCCTTTCCGGTGTCTATATAAACCGGAGGGTTTTAGTCCGTAGGACAACATACAATCATACCATAGGCCAGCTTCTAGGGTTTAGCCTCTCCGATCTCGTGGTAGATTAACTCTTGTCATACTCATATCATCAAGAATAAATCAAGTAGGACGTAGGGTTTTACCTCCATCAAGAGGGCCCGAACTTGGGTAAAACATCGTGTCCCTTGCCTCCTGTTACCATCTGCCATAGATTCACAGTTCAGGACCCCCTACCCGAGATCCGCCGGTTTTGACACCGACATTGGTGCTTTCATTGATAGTTCCTCTGTGTCATCGCCGTTAGGCTTGATGGCTCCTGCAATCATCGATAGTGATGCAGTCTAGGGTGAGACTTTTCTCCCTGGACAGATCTTTGTGTTCCGCGGCTTCGCACTGCGGGCCAACTTGCTTGGCCATCTAGAGAAGATCGAAAGTTATGCCCCTGGCCACCAGGTCAGGTTTGGAGGCTTAAACTACATGGCCGGTATCTGCGGAGACTTGATCTTCGACGGATTCAAGCCCCTGCCTTGTGCGCCACGCGGCCACGATGAGTACGATTTAGCTCTACCATCGGACCGTATTCAGGAGATTGCACTGGCAGCCGCTCCGACCCTCAATTCGGAGCCAGTTTCATCCGAGGGCGGGTGGATAGACCCTATTACGGAGGCCATACCCTCTGCGGCGACCGAGCCAAATATCGACCTTACCCTTCACGAGAGCCGTGTTGCCAAACTGCCGAATCCTTCTCCGGCCACGGACTCCGAACCGCCTGCGCCCGTTCCTATCGAATCCGATTGGGTGCCGATCATGGAGTTCACCTCCGCGGATATTTTTCAGCACTCGCCCTTTGGCGACATACTGAACTTATTAAGGTCTCTTTCCTTGTCAGGAGGATCCTGGCCGAACTATGTTCGACAGGATTGGGATGTGGATGACAAAGAAATTCGCCGCCCACCCACCACCCACTCAGTAGCCACTGTCGATGACTTAACCGACATGCTCGACTTTGACTCCGAAGACATTGATGGTATGGACGACGATGCGGGAGTCGAAGAGGAACCACTGCCCACAGGGCACTGGACAGCCACCTCATCATATGATATATACATGGTGGACACACCCAAAGAAGGCAATGGCGACAAGACAATGAAGGATGACCCCTCCAAGAAGCAATCCAAGCGCCGGCGTTAGCGGCGCCGCTCTAAGTCCTGCCAAGGCAAAAGTGGTGATACCGACACCGGAGATAATAGCACTTAGGACAGTGCCGAAGACAACAACAATCCCCTCCAACAAGATTTAGAGAAGGAGGTTGGAGGAGCCAGCCCTCCTGAGAAAGCGGCAGATGGAGAGGCGGAAGATGATAATTACATGCCCCCCTCCGAAGACGAGGAAAGCCTTGGCGATGACGAATTCGCCGTGCCAGAGGATCCCGTCGAACAAGAGCGCTTCAAGCCCGGGCTTATAGCCACGGCAAATAGCCTTAAGAAAAAGCAGCAGCAGCTTCAAGCTGATCAAGATTTGCTAGCTGACAAATGGACTGAAGTCCTGGCGGCCGAAGAGTATAAACTCGAACGCCCCTCCAAGAGTTACACAAAATGCAGGTTGCTACCCCGACTAGAGGAGCAAGCACCAAAACCCATTTCCCCGGCGTACAACGCGGCTGATCGGCCACCTCGTGGCCGCGATAGAGAGACATTCCAGCCAAAAGCTCAGCCCGCACCCCGATGTTATTCAAATAAAAAGGCATGGGGAAATACGCCTGACCTGCGAGATGTATTGGAGGACAAAGAAAAACATGCAAGATCAATCTATAGACCATGAGGGCGCGCCACTATGCGAGACAATAATCGTCACGCCGGATACAGTAAAAGTAAGTCCGCTGGGCCGAACACAGCGGGCAAGACTCATTCGAGCTGCGTCGCGATATAGCCCAGTACAGAGGCGCCGCACACCCCTTATGCTTCACAGACGAAGTAATGGATCATCAAATCCCAGAGGGTTTCAAACCCGTAAATATAGAATCATACAAAGGCACAATAGATCCTGCGTTATGGATCGAGGATTTCCTCCTGCACATCCACATGGCCCGCGGTGATGACCTACATGCCATCAAATATCTCCCACTCAAACTCAAAGGACCAGCTCAGCATTGGCTCAACAACATGCCAGCAGAGTCCATTGGCTGTTGGGAAGATCTGAAAGCCGCATTCCTCGACAACTTTCAGGGCACTTATGTGCGACCACCAGATGCTGATGACTTGAGCCACATAATTCAGCAGCCAGAGGAATCGGGCAGGCAATTATGGACACGGTTCCTAACAAAGAAAAATCAAATCGTCGACTGTCCGGATGCTGAGGCCCTAGCAGCCTTCAAGCACAACATCCGTGACGAGTGGCTAGCCCGGCACCTTGGTCATGAAAAGCCGAAATCTATGGCAGCCCTCACGACACTCATGACCCGCTTTTGCGCAGGAGAAGACAGCTGGCTGGCTCGCAGTAATAACATATCAAAGAACGATGGTACTTTAGATACTAAGGACGACAATGGCAGGTCACATTGCAATAAACATAAGCACCGCATTAACAGCGACAATACCGAGGATACGACAGTCAATGCCGGATTCAAAGGCTCTAAACACGGTCAGCGGAAAAAGCCATTCAAGAGAAGCACTTCGGGCCCGTCCAGTTTGGACCGTATACTCGATCGCTCGTGTCAAATACACGGCACCCCCGACAACCTAGCAAATCACACCAAAAGGGATTGTTGGGTGTTCAAGCAGGCCAGCAAGCTAAATGCCAAAAAAAAGATAAGGGGTCACATAGCGATGACGAGGAGGAGCCCCGGCAGCCGAACACCGGAGGACAGAAGAGGTTCCCCCCACAAGTGCGGACGGTGAACATGATATACGCAACCCACATCCCCAAGAGGGAGCGGAAGCGTGCGCTCATGGACGTATATGCGTTGGAGCCAGTCGCCCCAAAGTTCAATCCATGGTCCTCCTGTCCGATCACCTTCGATCGCAGGGACCACCCCACTAGCATCCGTCATGGCGGATTCGCCGCACTGGTCCTAGACCAAATCATTGACGGATTTCACCTCACTCGAGTCCTAATGGACGGCGGCAGCAGCCTGAACCTGCTTTATCAAGACACAGTGCGCAAAATGGGTGTAGACCCCCCAAGGATCAAACCAACTAAAACGACCTTTAAAGGCATCATACCAGGTGTAGAGGCCCATTGCACAGGCTCAGTCATACTGGAAGTGGTCTTCAGATCTCCGGGTAACTTCCGAAGCGAAGAGTTAATCTTCGACATAGTCCCGTTCCACAATGGCTATCATGCACTGCTAGGGCGAACCACATTTGCAAGATTCAATGCGGTACCGCATTATGCATATCTCAAGCTCAATATGCCAGGACCTCGGGGGGTCATCATAGTCAATGGAAACACAGAGCGCTCTCTCCGCACGGAGGAGCACATTGCGGCCCTCGCAGCAGAAGCGCAAAGCAGCCTCTTAAGGCAATCCAGTAGTTCGGCGATTAAGGACCCGGACACCTTCAAGCGCGTTCGGAGTAATCGGCAACAGGACCGCCTGGCACGTTCCGAGCTCGCATAGCAATGCGGCCCCCACCCCGGTCCCAGCCAAACGGTGAAATACGTGCCACGCATACATAATTACGCATTAAAAATACCTGGGCACGGGCGGGGAGGGGGGCACGATGGCGGCACGCCCCAAGTCGCAGCTTAAACCGCACTAGGGGCTTCCAGCCTTGTTATTTTTCTCTTTCAGGACTTTAATCTCTGGAAACCCTGTCCGGCAGCGTGATTGTCGAACACATGATGAAGCAACCAAGGAGGCAGAAAGCTACGTCGCACCATGGAACTCCCAGGTGGATTACGATAACGAGTGAAATATTTGCTTTAATACTATTCCTCAGCTTGCCCTTGGAAGGGACATGTCAAACAGTCCTACTTTCTACTTTTCACACTACTTGTATTATTCTGCTTTAAACGCACCTTTTTGAATAAAAAATGCATAGCATTAAGACTATTATTGCATTCTTCCTTTTTATATATATGTTCATTCATGACATCCAGCACCCGTACACTCTGGTATGGCCAATACGCTAGGGGCTTAAGCATACCCCATAATACGGCGTGAGAAGTCTGAGCACTTTCGACAGTGCGGCACCCTGAACTTATAGCATTATATGCATCAGCTCCGAATCATGTCTTGGGTCAATAGTTGGGTTTGCCTGGCTCCCATGTTTTGGTACCTTACGTTCCGCTATATCGGCTAAGGTAGCACTGGGAGAACTACTGCGATTGTCCCCCGGTTCTGCTGGGCTAAGCACCTCAGTAGAGAAAGCTAAAATTGACGGTCATGATAAGGCGAGAGACTGGTCGCTGTTCGAGAGGTTTCGAGTCCCTAAAGGCTTATGCCGCTTAGAGCGAGGAGTTGGCCCTGTCCGGCTTAAGGCGTGTATCGCGCCCCAAATTCGGCCTTCCGAATATTCGGGGCTTCGACGAAATTTAAAATGATAGAATTCTATGGCTAAGTGAGAGTGATAACGCATTATAGTCCGATTGCCTTGTTCGTTGTGCTGAGCACCTCCCTTTAGGACACCCTCATAGTACATCTCAGGGTGGCGATGCTCCTTGCCCTCCGGCGGTCCTTCCTTAATCAGCTTGGCCCATTGCACCTTCACACGGGCGAAAGCTCGGCGTGCACCTTCGATGCAGATGGACCGCTTGATGAGTTCCAGCCATGCGTAGGCATCCACAAGCCGCCTCACCAGGCCAAAGTAGCTGTTTGCAAGGGCGTCGCCAGGTCAGATCCGGACTATAAAGCCCTTCATGGCCTGTTCGGCCGCCTTTTGCAGCTCGACCAGTTGCTTCAGCTGGTCACTCAGAGGCATCGGGTGTTCGGTCCTAGTATACAGAGAGCAGAACAACTTCTCCGTTGAGCTTCCCTCCTCGGCCTGGTAAAACTGTGCGGCATCCGACATGCTGCGGGGCAAATTTGCGAAAGCTCCTAGAGAGCTCCGGATTCGGGTAAGTAATAGTAATTTACTTTCACATGCTTGCTTTGCAGATAGAATGCCTTACCCGCCGCTATCTTCTTCATCTCATCAATCTCCTGGAGGGCCTTCTGTGCTTCGGCCTTGGCACTCTTTGCACTTTCACGGGCAGTGGCAAGCTCGGACTCTCGCATCTTCAAGTCAAGCTCCAACGCCTCATGCTTCGTCACGAGAGCGTGGAGCTCTTGCTGCACCTCACCCACCCGTGCCTCATGCCTTTCCCTCTCAGTGCGCTCCTTGTCCGCTTTGTTTTCGGCCTTGGATAGTGCTTGCTTCAGGGTCGCCACCTCGGTTGTGGCCCCTGGCAAATTGACGATGATCCTGTCATTTTGCAATCGCATTCTTTTTATATATATCCATAGACTAGGTACTACTTTCCTTTGTTCTCCTCGAGCTGCCTCTTGGCAAGGCTGAGTTCTTTCTTGGACCCTTCGAGGTCCTGCTTCAGTGTGGCGACCTCCACAGTCAGTGCGGCGGAGGTCAGACGCGAAGCCTGCATACGCATATAGACATACTTATATCAGACTCCTGCGATATTGTTTAATCCTCTGTTCGGCTTTTCTTTGTGAACATTGAACAGAGCATCAGGGGCTACTGTCTATGCGGTAATATTTTTCCTATAAACTTACCTCAAAGCCTGTTAGAAGGCTGGCACAGGCTTCAGTCAGTCCGCTCTTGGAGGATTGAACCTTCTGGACCACCGCACTCATAATAGCACAGTGCTCTTCGCCGATGAAAGCGCTGCGAAGCGCTCCCAGCAGACTGTCCGGTACCTCTGGATGGACAGAGGTCACCGGCATAGGCGTCTTGCCCCTTTTAGAAGGAGGCCGCCTGCCCGAGTCTGGAACCACTGGGGGTTCCGGCGCGGTGTTCGGCTGAGGGCCGAACTCGGAGCCCTCGGGAGCCTTGCTCCCTCTGCTCCCGGAGTCCAGAAGGTCCCCTTGAGGCACCTCCGGGACTGTCTCCCCTCGACCCGGTGCCTCTTGAGACAATACCTCAGCGTTGTCCGTAGGGTACGGGGAGTTGGCGGTCGGAAGTGGATCACTATCCATATCCGACGAGCCCAGAGAGCTGTCTGATGATACGTCGATACGGGCTCGTGGCGGTCTGCATAATCATAATTCGGCGTTAGAAGAAACAGTGTGACAAATGAATGCTATGAGTTACTCTGGCATCCGAATACTTACGACTTTGCCAGGGGCTTGGCCCTGAGCATCCACTCGTCTTCGCCTTCGGCGGCGGTGGTGGAGTAGTCCGGAAGGAGAGTCCTTCCCTTCTTGGACCCTTCGCCCCCCAGGTTGGGGCGGCCTTCCTTTTCTTGTCACCCCTGACTGGAGGGGGAGTATCTTCATCCTCCTCCTCGTCTTCGGGGGAGGAGTGTGTCACAGAGTTATCGGACGATGAGATCGATAACACCTGGGGTCGGGAACTCTTTCGGGTTCCCTTGGCCTTCTTGGTCTTCTCCGGCACGTTGTAAGGAGCCGGAGTCAGCATCTTCGTCAGGAGAGCGTCCGCAGTGTCTTCGGGCAGAGGGGCCAGACAGTTAATCTGCCCCGACGTCTCCACGCAGTCCTGTCAAAGGCATGGAGTTCAGACCCTGCACATGATTAAGTTAGGGAAGATAAATATCCTATCGGATGTATAGAACTCACTGAATGCGCTCGACGCTTCGCACTTAGCCCGCGGTCCTCGGTGAGAGAGGGAGGGACCTCGGCGCCCTTGAACAGCACCCTCTAGACGTCCTTGTGCATCGTGTCGAAGAGCTCGCTCAGAGTCTGGTGCTAGGCCGGGTTGAACTCCCACAGGTTGAAATCCCGTTGTTGGCACGGGAGGATCCGGCGGATGAGCATGACCTGGACTATGTTGACAAGCTTGAGCTTCTTGCCTGCCATATTTCGGATAGACTTCTGGAGTCCGTCCAGCTCCACCGATGGACCCCAGGACAGGCCCTTCTCTTTCCAGGAGGTGAGCCACGTGGGGATTCTAGATCGAAACTTGGGGGCAGCCACCCATTTGGCATCGCGCAGCTCGGTGATGTAGAACCATGCCGACTGCCACCCCTTTATGGTCTCCATGAAGGAGCCTTCAAGCCATATAACGTTGGGCATCTTGCCCACCATGGCTTCGCTGCATTCTGCTTGTTGGCCGCCCACCACCTTCGGCTTGATATTGAAGGTCTTTAACACAGGCCGAAGTGGGGCCGGATGCGGAGGAAAGCCTCACACATGCCGATGAACGCCGAAATGTTGAGGACGAAGTTCGGGGCCAGATCATGGAAGTCCAGCTCGTAGTAGAACATGAGACCACGGATGAATGGATGGAGGGGAAACCCCAGTCCGTGGAGGAAGTGGTGAAGGAAGACTACCCTCTCGTGAGGTTCAGGGGTAGGAACAATCTGCCCTGCAGCGGGCAGCTGATCCGCGATATTCGCGGCCAAGTATCCGGCACCGCGCAACTTCTTGATGTGACCCTCCGTAACGGAGGAAGCCATCCATTTTCCTCCCGCTCCGGACATTATTGGGGAAGGTTGAGGGGAGGATGTAGGCTTGGGCGTTGGAGCTCGAGAGCGCAAGAGTGGATGAGCAAGGAGGAAGAAGGCGTGGGTAGAAAAAGGTTAAACCTTGTCCCTTTATAAGGGCGGCCGAAACTATGCGCCCCCACTAGCCTGGTAAAACTTGCTTATCCCCCAAGCACCGTAATCGATGGCACGGTTGGGTTACCCACGCCCGTATTGATGAGAATCCCATAATAAGGGGGACACGATCTATGCTTTGACAAGACGTGTCAAAAAACTGCCCCGCGTTATGTGCGGGGCTAGTTAAAGGAAACAGTTCGAATAATCGCCGGGCCATGGCATAATGTCGTGTTGCCAAAACAAGTCAGTAGATTAGATTTGTGGAAATATTATTCTCTCTACGGTGGTATGTGGAACTTATTTTGCAGGGTCAGACACTATCCTTGTATTCAAATTCTTCTGTGGTGTATTCGGAGGAGGAACCCGCCTTGCAATGCCGAAGACAATACTGCGCACCGGACTCATCGTCATTGAAGCTGGTTCAGGGGCTACTGAGGGAGTCCTAGATTAGGGTATTCTCCGGACAGCCGGACTATATCCTTTGGCTGGACTATTGGACTATGAAGATACAAGATTGAAGACTTCGTCTCGTGTCCGGATGGGACTCTACTTGGCGTGGAAGGCAAGCTAGGCAATATGGATATGTATATCTCCTCCTTTGTAACCGACCTTGTGTAACCCTAGCCCTTTCCAGTGTCTATATAAACCAGTGGGTTTTAGTCTGTAGGACAACATACAATCATACCATAGGCTAGCTTCTAGGGTTTAGCCTCTCCAATCTCGTGGTAGATCAAGTCTTGTAATACTCATATCATCAAGAATAAATCAAGCAGGACGTAGGGTTTTACCTCCATCAAGAGGGCCCGAACCTGGGTAAAACATCATGTCCCCTGCCTCCTGTTACCATCTGCCTTAGACGCACAGTTCGGGACCCCCTACCCGAGATCCACCGGTTTTGACACCGACAGCTGCCATGGACTTCGTTTTCTCTTGGCCGAGGTGGCGTGCTAGCCATTCATCCCGGATGCTGTATTTGAAGGCCGCTAGGGCTTTAGCATCCGGACAGTCAATGATCTGGTTCTTTTTGGTTAGGAACCTAGTCCAGAATTTTCTGGTTGATTCTCTAGGTTGTTGAACTATGTGGCTTAAATCACCGGCATCGGGTGGCCGGACGTATGTACCTTGGAAGTTGTCAAGAAAGGCTTCTTCCAGATCCTCACATCTGCCAATGGAATTCTCGGGCAGACTATTCAGCCAGTGTCTAGCTGGCCCTTTGAGTTTTAGTGGGAGGTATTTGATGGCGTGGTGGTCGTCTCCCCGGGCCATGTGGATGCGGAGAATAAAGTCCTCAATCCATACTGCGGGGTCGGTTGTTCCGTCATATGATTCAATATTGACGGGTTTGAATCCCTTGGGGAATTCGTGATCCAGCACCTTGTGTGTGAAGCACAGAGGGTGTGCGGCGCCTCTATATCGGGCCGCATCATGGTGCATCTCCGATGGAGTGCGTCTGCGGTTATCGGCCCGGGTGTGACTAGGTTTGTCACGCCCGAATAGGTAGTCGTCATCCCGAGTTGGGAAGCATCCTCGCAATCCATAGATTGATCTGGTGTGTTCTGCTCTGCTATCCAGCTCTTGCCAAAGGTCGTATGTAAGGTCCTGAGCTGTTCTGCCCCTGTTTTTGCGAGGTGGTGGGCGGCTGTCGTTCGGCCTGAGTTGCCACTTTATCCCAACCGCAGGGTGGTCGGTCCGCCGCACTATATCGACCGCATGGTGGTCGGTCCGCATTGCGTGAGGGAGGTATGGGGTTTAGTGCCTCCACATTGAACCGAGGTAGCAGTCTACGCTTTGGGTAACTCTTGGCTGGGCGCTTGAGGCCGTATTCTTCGGCTGCCAGGAGATTAGTACACCTGTCGATGAGCAGGTCTTTATCGGCATGAAGCTGCTGCTTCTTCTTCTTCAGGCTTCTTGCGGTGGCTATTAGCTGACGCTTAAAGCGCTCCTGCTCGAGGGGTGCCTCAGTTACGATGAAGTCCTCATTGCCGAGTCTCTCATCATCCTCGGAGACTGCACGATAACTATCATCGTCTGGGTCACTGGGCATGGTCTGATTATCAGGGTTATCTTGCCTGTTGTCTTGTTGCTCCTGTTCGGATGCAGCCGTCTTTATTATTTTTGGCGTCGCCCAGAGTGCTATTCTCTCCTGTGCCAGTATTCCCGTCATTTGAGCAACGAGGCTTAGAGCGGTGTTTAGGGCGCTGGCGCTTGGAGTGTGTCTCAGGAGATTTGTTTGCAACTGGATCTCCTTTGTCATTGTCGCTAGCTTTTTTAGGTGTGTCGACCATGTACACATCGTATGAAGAGGTGGCCTTCCAACGTCCAGTAAATGGCGGGTTTTGGCCTTGCTCCTGGTCGGCATCGTCATCCATACCGTCGATGTCTTTGGAGCCGTAATCGAGCACGTCAGTTAAATCATCGACCATTGCTATGAAGTGGGTGGCTGGTGGGAAACAGAATTTCCCATCATCAACCTCTGGCTCGAACCAAACATAGTTTGGTTGTGAGTCCTTCTCTAAGTACACAATCTTTAAAGAGTTTAGCACATCACCCAAGGGCGAGTGCTGGAAGATGTCCGCGGCGCTAAATTCGAAAATCGATAATCGATCCTGCTTGGTGTCCGCAGGCGTACCCGATTTGGAACTCATGGCCGGAGATGAGTCCGAAGTGTTGGGGAACATAGTAATTTCAAAAAAATTCCTACGCACATGCAGGATCATGGTGATGCATAGCAACGAGAGGGGACAGTGTTGTCTACGTACCCTCGTAGACCGTAAGTGGAAGCATTTATCAACACGGTTGATGTAGTCGTACACCTTCACGATCCGTCCCGATCAAGTACCGAACGTACGACACCTCCGCGTTCGGCACACGTTCAGCTCAATGACGTCCTCGCCTTCTCGATCCAGCAAGAGGGGCGAAGTAGTAGATGAGTTCCGGCAGCACGACGACGTGGTGACGGTGTTTGTGAAGAATAATCTCCGCAGGGCTTCGCCTAAGCACTACGAAAACTATGACAGAGGATAAAGTAGAGGGGACAGGGTAGCCGGCACACGGCTTGGTGTTTCTTGATGTGTCTTGGGTGCTAGCCCTGCCCCTCTATTTATATGTTGAGCCTTGGGGTCGAAACTTGGAGTAAAAGCCTCCACAAAGTCGGTTTCACCCGAAAGGCAAGAGTCCTTCTCGGACTCCATGGCCAGACGGCAGGGTTCCCAGCGTCTCGACCCAGATGCCATGGACCCTGGCATCTGGCCCCTGGACTCTGCAATACATCCTTTTGTGCTTTCCAAAAACCTTGTGGGCTTTCCCCTTTGGCCAAAATAAAGTGTTCTCGTACCCAAACATTTCGGGAAACATCCGGAACCCCTTCTGGTGAATTCCGGAACCCTTCCGAAGACCAAACACTATTGTCCCATATATCAAACTTTATCTCCGGACCATTCCGGAGTTCCTCGTCATGTATGTGATCTTATCCGGAACTCTGAACAACATTCGGTTACCAACATACATAACTCATAAATACTGTATCGTCAACGAACGTTAAGCGTGCGGACCCTACGGGTTCGAGAACTGTGTAGACATGACCGAGACATTTCTCTGGTCAATAACAAATAGCGGAACCTGGATGCCCATATTGGCTCCTACATATTCTACGAAGATCTTTATCGGTCGAACCGCAAAACAACATACGTTGTTCCCTGTGTCATCGGTATATTACTTGCCCGAGATTCAATCGTCGGTATCTCAATACCTAGTTCAATCTCGTTACCGGCAAGTCTCTTTACTCGTTCCGTAACACAGCATCCCGCAACTAACTCATTGGTTGCAATGCTTGCAAGGCTTAAGTGATGTGTATTACCGAGTGGGCCCAGAGATACCTCTCCGACAATCAGAGTGACAAATCCTAATCTCAAAATACGCCAACCCAACAAGTACCTTCGGAGACACCTGTAGAGCACCTTTATAATCACCCAATTACATTGTGACGTTTGGTAGCACACAAAGTGTTCCTCCGGTAAACGGGAATTACATAATCTCATAGTCATAGGAACATGTATAAGTCATGAAGAAAGCAATAGCAACAAACTAAACGATCAAATGCTAAGCTAATGGAATGGGTCAAGTCAATCACATCATTCTCCTAATGATGTGATCCCATTAATAAAATGGAAACTCTTTGTCTATGGCTAGGAAACATAACCATCTTTGATTAACGAGCTAGTCAAGTAGAGGCATAATGGTGACACTCTATTTGTCTATGTATTCACACATGTATCATGTTTCCGTTTAATACAATTCTAGCATGAATAATAAACATTTATCATGATATAAGGAAATAAATAATAACTTTATTATTGCCTCTAGGGCATATTTCCTTTAGTCTCCCACTTGCACTAGAGTCAATAATCTAGATTACACATTAATGATTCTAACACCCATGGAGTCTTGGTGTTGATCATGTTTTGCTCGTGGAAGAGGCTTAGTGAACGGGTCTGCAACATTCAGATCCGTATGTACCTTGCAAATCTCTATGTCTCCCACCTGGACTTGATCCCGGATGGAGTTGAAGCATCTTTTGATGTGCTTGGTTCTCTTGTGAAATCTGGATTCCTTTGTCAAGGCAATTGCACCAGTATTGTCACAAAAGATTTTCATTGGACCCGATGCACAAGGTATGACACCTAGATCGGATATGAACTCCTTCATCCAGACTCCTTCATTTGCTGCTTCCGAAGCAGCTATGTACTCCGCTTCACATGTAGATCCCGCCACAACACTTTGTTTGGAACTGCACCAACTGACAGCTCCACCGTTCAATGTAAATACGTATCTGGTTTGCGATTTAGAATCGTCCGGATCAGTGTCAAAGCTTGCATCAACGTAACCATTTACGACTAGCTCTTTGCCACCTCCATAAACGAGAAACATATCCTTAGTCCTTCTCAGGTATTTCAGGATGTTCTTGACCGCTGTCCAGTTATCCACTCCTGGATTACTTTGGTACCTCCCTACTAAACTTATAGCAAGGCACACATCAGGTCTGGTACACAACATTGCATACATGATAGAGCCTATGGCTGAAGCATAGGGAACATCTTTCATCTTCTCTCTATCTTCTGCAGTGGTCGGGCATTGAGTCTTACTCAACTTCACACCTTGTAACACAGGCAAGAACCCTTTCTTTGCTTGATCCATTTCAAACTTCTTCAAAACTTTGTAAAGGTATGTGCTTTGTGAAAGTCCAATTAAGCGTCTTGATCTATCTCTATAGATCTTGATGCCCAATATATAAGCAGCTTCACCGAGGTCCTTCATTGAAAAACTCTTATTCAAATATCCTATTATGCTATCCAGAAATTCTATATCATTTCCAATCAACAATATGTCATCCACATATAATATTAGAAACGCTACAAAGCTCCCACTCACTTTCTTGTAAATACAGGCTTCTCCAAAAGTCTGTATAAAACCACAAGCTTTGATCACACTATCAAAACGTTTATTCCAACTCCGAGAGGCTTGCACCAGTCCATAAATGGATCGCTGGAGCTTGCACACTTTGTTAGCTCCCTTTGGATCGACAAAACCTTTCGGTTGCATCATATACAACTCTGCTTCCAGAAATCCATTCAGGAATGTAGTTTTGACATCCATTTGCCAAATTTCATAATCATAAAATGCAGCAATTGCTAACATGATTCGGACACACTTAAGCATCGCTAGGGGTGAGAAAGTCTCACCGTAGTCAATCCCTTGAACTTGTCAAAAACCTTTTGCAACAAGTCGAGATTTATAGACAGTAACATTACCGTCATTGTCAGTCTTCTTCTTGAAGATCCATTTATTTTCAATGGCTTGCCGATCATCGGGCAAGTCAACCAAAGTCCACACTTTGTTCTCATACATGGATCCCATCTCGGATTTCATGGCCTCAAGCCATTTTACGGAATCTGGGCTCATCATCGCTTCTTCATAGTTCGTAGGTTCGTCATGGTCTAGTAACATAACCTCCAGAATAGGATTACCGTACCACTCTGGTGCGAATCTTACTATGGTTGACCTACGAGGTTCAGAAACAACTTGATCTGAAGTTTCATGATCATCATCATTAACTTCCTCACTAATTGGTGTAGGTGTCACAGGAACCGGTTTCTGTGATGAACTACTCTCCAATAAGGGAGCAGGTACAGTTACCTCATCAAGTTCTACTTTCCTCCCACTCACTTCTTTCGAGAGAAATTCCTTCTCTAGAAACATTCCAAATTTAGCAACAAAAGTCTTGCCTTCGGATCTATGATAGAAGGTGTACCCAACAGCCTCTTTTGGGTATCCTATGAAGACACATTTCTCCGATTTGGGTTCGAGCTTATCAGGTTGAAGCTATTTCACATAAGCATCGCAACCCCAAACTTTAAGAAACAACGACTTTAGTTTCTTGCCAAACCACAGTTCATAAGGCGTCATCTCAACAGATTTCGATGGTGCCCTATTTAACATGAATGCAGTCGTCTCTAAAGCATAACCCCAAAACGATAGCGGTAAATCAGTAAGAGACATCATAGATCGCACCATATATAGTAAAGTACTATTATGACGTTCGGACACACCATTACACTGTGGTGTTCCAGGTGGCGTGAGTTGCGAAACTATTCCGCATTGTTTTAAATGAAGACCAAACTCGTAACTCAAATATTCTCCTCCACAATCAGATCGTAGAAACTTTATTTTCTTGTTACGATGATTTTCAACTTCACTCTGAAATTCTTTGAACTTTTCAAATGTTTCAGACTTATGTTTCATTAAGTAGATATATCCATATCTGCTTAAATCATCTGTGAAGGTGAGAAAATAATGATACCCGCCGCGAGCCTCAATATTCATCGGACCACACACATCTATATGTATGATTTCCAATAAATCTGTTGCTCGCTCCATAGTTCCGGAGAACGGCGTTTTAGTCATCTTGCCCATGAGGCACGGTTCACAAGTACCAAGTGATTCATAATCAAGTGGTTCCAAAAGTCCATCAGTATGGAGTTTCTTCATGTGCTTTATACCGATATCACCTAAACGGAAGTGCCACAAATAAGTTGCACTATCATTATCAACTCTGCATCTTTTCGCTTCAATATTATGAATATGTGTATCACTACTATTGAGATTCAACAAAAATAGACCACTCTTCAATGGTGCATGACCATAAAAGATATTACTCATATAAGTAGAACAACCATTATTCTCTGATTTAAATGAATAACCGTCTCGCATTAAACAAGATCCAGATATAATGTTCATGCTCAACGCTGGCACCAAATAACAATTATTCAGGTCTAAAACTAATCCCGAAGGTAGATGTAGAGGTAGCGTGCCGACAGCGATCACATCGACTTTGGAACCATTTCCCATGCGCATTGTCACCTCGTCCTTAGCCAATCTTCGCTTAATCCGTAGCCCCTATTTCAACTTGCAAATGTTAGCAACAGAACCAGTATCAAATACCCAGGTGCTAATGCGAGCATTAGTAACGTACACATAACATGTATATCACATATACCTTTGTTCACCTTGCCATCATTCTTATCTGCCAAATACTTGGGGCAGTTCCGCTTCTAGTGACCATTCTGCTTGCAGTAGAAGCACTCAGTCTCAGGCTTAGGTCCAGGCTTGGGTTTCTTCTCTTGAGAAGAAACTTGTTTGCTGTTCTTCTTGAAGTACCCCTTCTTCTTCCCTTTGCCCTTTTTCTTTAAAATGGTGGTCTTATTGACCATTAACACTTGATGCTCCTTCTTGATTTCTACCTCCGCAGCCTTTAGCATTGCCAAGAGCTCGGGAATCGTCTTATCCATCCCTTGTATGTTATAGTTCATCACGAAGCTCTTGTAGCTTGGTGGCAGTGATTGAAGAATTCTGTCAATGACGCTATCATCCGGAAGATTAACTCCCAGTTGAATCAAGTGATTGCAGTACCCAAACATTCTGATTATATGCTCACTGACAGAACTATTCTCCTTCATCTTGTAGCTCTAGAACTTATTGGAGACTTCATATCTCTCAATCCGGGTATTTGCTTGAAATATTAACTTCAACTCCTAGAACATCTCATATGCTCCATGACGTTCAAACTCGTTGAAGTCCCAGTTCTAAGCCGTAAAGCATGGCACACAGAACTATCGAGTAGTCATCAATACACGACTGCCAGGCATTCACAATCTCTGCAGTTGCTGGCGCAGGTGGTACACCCAGCAGTGCTTCCAGGACGTAATTCTTCTGTGCAGCAATGAGGATAATCCTCAAGTTACGGACCCAGTCCGTGTAATTGCTACCATCATCTTTCAACTTTGCTTTCTCAAGGAACGCATTAAAATTCAATGGAACAACAGCATGGGCCATCTATCTACAATCAACATAGACAAGCAAGATACTATCAGGTACTAAGTTCATGATAAATTTAAGTTCAATTAATCATATTACATAAGAACTCCCACTTAGATAGACATCCCTCTAATCCTCTAAGTGATCACGTGATCCATATCAACTAAACCATGTCCGATCATCACATGAGATGGAGTAGTTTCAATGGTGAACCTCACTGTGTTGATCATATCTACTATATGATTCACGCTCGACCTTTCGGTCTCCGTGTTCCAAGGCCATATCTGTTATATGCTAGGCTCATCAAGTTTACCTGAGTATTCCGCGTGTGCAACTGTTTTGCACCCGTTGTATTTGAACGTAGAGCCTATCACACCCGATCATCACGTGGTGTCTCAGCACGAAGAACTTTCGCAACGGTGCATACTCAGGGAGAACACTTATACCTTGATAATTTAGTGAGAGATCATCTTATAATGCTACCGTCAATCAAAGCAAAATAAGATGTAAAAAAGATAAACATCACATGCAATCAATATAAGTGATATGATATGGCCATCATCATCTTGTGCTTGTGATCTCCATCTCCGAAGCACCGTCATGATCACCATCGTCACCGGAGAGACACCTTGATCTCCATCGTAGCATCATTGTCGTCTAGCCAACTTATGCTTCTATGACTATCGCTACCGCTTAGTGATAAAGTAAAGCATTACAGGGCGATTGCATTGCATACAATAAAGCGACAACCATATGGCTCCTGCCAGTTGCCAATGACTCGGTTACAAAACATGATAGTCTCATACAATAAAATATAGCATCATGCCTTGACCATATCACATCACAACATGCCCTCCAAAAACAAGTTAGACGTCCTCTACTTTGTTGTTGCAAGTTTTACGTGGCTGCTACGGGATGAGCAAGAACCGTTCTTACCTACGCATCAAAACCACAATGATAGTTCGTCAAGTTAGTGTTGTTTTAACCTTCTCAAGGACCGGGCGTAGCCAAACTCGGTTCAACTAAAGTTGGAGAAACTGACACCGACCAGCCACCTGTGTGCAAAGCACGTCGGTAGAACCAGTCTCGCGTAAGCGTACGCGTAATGTCGGTCCGGGTCACTTCATCCAACAATACCGCTGAACCAAAGTATGACATGCTGGTAAGCAGTATGACTTGTATCGCCCACAACTCACTTGTGTTCTACTCGTGCATATGACATCTAGGCATAAAACCTGGCTCGAATGGCACTGTTGGGGAACATAGTAATTTCAAAAAAAAATCTTACGCACACGCAGGATCATGGTGATGCATAGCAACGAGAGGGGAGAGTGTTGTCTACGTACCCTCGTAGACTAGAAGCGGAAGCATTTATCAACACCATTGATGTAGTCATACACCTTCACGATCCGTCCCGATCAAGTACCGAACGTACGGCACCTCCGCGTTCAGCACACGTTCAGCTCGATGATGTCCTTGCCTTCTCAATCCAGCAAGAGGGGCGAAGTAGTAGATGAGTTCCGGCAGCACGATGGCGTGGTGACGGTGTTGGTGAAGAACAATCTCCGTAGGGCTTCGCCTAAGCACTACGAAAACTATGATAGAGGACAAACTAGAGGGGACGGGGTAGCCGGCACACGGCTTGGTGTTTCTTGATGTGTCTTGGGTGCTACCCCTGCCCCTCTATTTATATGTTGAGCCTTGGGGTCGAAACTTGGAGTAAAAGCCTCCACAAAGTCGGTTTCACCTGAAAGGCAAGAGTCCTTCTCGGACTCCAGGGTCAGACGCCAGGGTTCCTAGCTCTCGACCCAGACGCCATGGACCCTGGCGTCTGGCCCATGGACTCTGCAAAACATCCGTTTGCGCTTTCCAAAAACCTTGTGGGCTTTCCCCTTTGGCCAAAATAAAGTGTTCTCATACCCAATGTCAGGACCCCGATCCTAAGTCACACCGATCTAGCATGTAACACTTCATATCACTTTGCGGCCTCACGCACGGTATTCCACGGGTGCCACCTTACCTGGCCCGGGACCGTTTGCTCCTTTTGACTCACGTATATGATAATGTCGCTAGCATCCATATGACAGAGAACCCGGGCCGATATGGCTAGTCGTGAACCCAAAGCGGCACTAACCTATGGGGACAGGCATACGTGAATCACATCGAGCGTGTCGGTCAGCAGCGTGTGAATCCGGGTTGTAGCACTGGCTAACAGGACTCCGGATGTCACCGCGTGACATTTCCCCGAAGGGACAGACACAGGAACAAAGTGAAACACATGCTGGCCAGTCAAGTGTCCTGAGCAGTAGTGCTGGGCTAACAGGACTCCGGTAAACCGGGCTGTAGCGGACTACTATGGCTCATGGAAGCACTAGACTACATTTCCCCATAAGAGAGACTGCCAAGGATAAATAACTAGATTTTCGGATCCCACACATACCAAACATTTCAATCATACACACAATATGCTCGATATGTGTAAATACAACATGCCCTCACAACATAACTCTACAACTCAAGTATTTATTCATTAGGCTCCGAGGAGCGAGATATTACAAACATGGGTCTCATGACCCAACAATCATAGCATACAAGTCAAAGCACATGCGGAAGCTTAACATGTCTGAGAACAGACATCTACAAATGAAAAAGGCTAAGAAGCCTGACTATCTACCAGATCCTGCCGAGGGCACAAGATCGTAGCTGAGGTATCAAGCTAAATGTCGAAGTCCACGCGGAACTACTAGCGAGACTGAAGTCTCTCTGCAAAACATAAATTAAACAAACGTGAGTACAAAGGTACTCAGCAAGACTTACATCAGAACTAAACTACATATGCATCGGTATCAACAAGGGGGGTGGTGGAGTTTAACTACAGCAAGCCAACTTTGACTCAGTGGTTAACCTGAACTACGATTGCAAGCAACTCTTTTGAGGTGGCGCACATGAGTCCACATATTCACCATTCAACACACCACTATGGATCCGCTCCCGTCTCCCTACGAGAACGCCATCCATAGCACTCACACTTATCTTGCGAGTTTTAGAGTATCCACTTTCACTTGTCTATGAACTGTTATAGGAAACCCAGAAGTCCATTACCGCGGACACAGCTATTCGAATAGATGATGTTAACCCTGCAGGGGTGTACTTTTTCACACACGCTCTCACCACTTACCGCCGTTTACACGACATGTACTCGGCAACCTTCAAGCGGAAGCCCAATGAGGGTGTCGGCCACGGCCTACCTAAACACTCAAGTCTCTAGTCCAGGTTTATCGCCTATCCAGGTTCCATCCGCAGGGAGTCCGGCCGAGGTTTCCACATACGGCACCGAACGATGTGAACAGGGTTCCCGGGACACCAAACGGGCGCCCGGTACACCGTGCCACGGTGTATCTACCGCAACATAGCCCACCCCTAGGGTCAGCGCTACGCACGGCCACCAACACATATCCTATAAACACCAGAAACTAGTTGCAACTCCTGGACAGAGGACAAGGGTGATCAAGAAGCCGAGAGGGTCCATTGGTTTCGGGCCCAATGCGTGGTAGTAACTGTTTCATGGATCACAAACATAGAACTCAGTCCCTAAGAACGGTTTCAATGAGACAACCCACCATGTACTCCTACATGGCCTCTCACCGCTACCTTTACCAAATTGTGTTCACACACTTGGCTCACACATTGTAGGACATAGTGCCTGACGTTTTAGGAGTATGCTGTTGCCAAAATTCCTCCATGTCAAAGATCTGTCCGGATTACATTTGTTGTTCTGTTCTGCATAACATCAAAGGTACTTTGGGGACGATGGACAATGAGGTCCTCCAACAATATCTGGAGCGAACTTCTAGGTGTTAGGATTTTTCCTTTGAAGAATATAATAATCATCACCGGAATTCCTCCATCTGGAACATGGTGTTGTATTCTATCGCTTTATGTAGCAGCACTGCTGCAATGAAACTCCAGGACTTGCAGTATGCTGGTTATTTATGCTCTCTTTATAAGAATTTATAGTTTGTACATACTTGAATCATGTAATTTATTTTTTCCAGACCTGACACGACTCTATGCAATAGCAGGCATGACAAACAAGCATGAATGAGTAGGCACATCAGGGCTCAAATAACTCCTACTCATGCTAGTGGGTTTCATCTATTTACTGTGGCAATGACAAGTCATGCAAAGGAAGGGGTTCAACTACCGCAGCATGTAACAGTTGAATCGTTGTTGTCCTAATGCAGTAAAAGAGAGCAAGAGCGAGAGAGTGGGATTGTATCGGAATGAGCAAGGGGGTTTTGCTTGCCTGGCACTTCTGAAGATAATATAGTTCTTCATTGGTGTCACCGATCTCATCACCGGTACAACATCTACTGAAGGGGGACAATTACCGGCAAACAAAGAGGGACACAATCAATGCAATGCAACAAATATGATGCATGATAATGTCATGGCAATATGCTGTTGATTGAGCTAATGCAACTAGCAACCATATTAAATGAAGTTGGTTTGAACCCTAGGTTCAAATTCAAACTCCATATAAGGCATTTCAAATGCCATTTATTCAAATTGTCTTATATAGCAACTTTAAGTTGTTCAAACATGCATGAAAGTTGTACAGATGGATAGATTAGATTTTTCTGATCATTTTTCATATATAATTTATTTCATTCTAAGCTACGGTTGAATTTCTATGATTTTTAGAAGTTTAGGCAATTTCTGAAATTTCCTCATTTATTTTAAAACCAGAAAATGATTTATTGCATCAGCATTAGGTCATGCTGACCTCAGCAGGTCAACAGGCGTCGTCCAGGTCAAACCTGACCAGTGGGGTCCACTGGTTAGTGACACAAAGCTGTCTGGGTCACACACATGTGGGGTCAGGTCAACATCCACGTCAGCACGGTCAACTCTGACGTGTGGGTCCTGCTGGATTAGATAAAACTAAGCAGAAATTAAACTGGTGTTAGTTAAGGGCGTGGGGCCCAGTATTCAGTGAGAGGGGGGGTTAGTTGGTGGCATCATTAGCCACTAATGACGGTGCCACATTGGCACGGCCGGAGTTAACCCGCCGGCGACCAAAACAACGGCGGAGGCTCGCCGGACTTGAGCTACAGGCGGCGGCTGGACTCGCGGAGACCACCGGGGCGTAGCCCGTGCTCTCCCACATCCAGAGGAACAGGTGGGTGGCCGCGGGGGCACCGGAGCTCGCTGGAACGAAGCTCGCGGCAGCTACCGGAGTTCGGGGTTGGTGCGGGTTGGCGCTAGGGGGCATGGTAGGTCGAATGGGTGGGCGCGCCCGGCTCCTAGAAGCGTGCTGAGCACAGCGGTGTGCTCGGCTTCGAGCTACCGTGGCTCTAGCCACGACGGCGACCAGGCACAATGGCGGCAAGCTTCGGGTGCTCGCGGGGCAGCAGCTACGGGGCGAAAACGACGACGTGGTTAAGGGGGAAAGGACCGGGAGCTCACAGTGAGGCTAACGACAGGCTCAGCTGGCTCGTGGGCGACCGGAAGGCGACGAATCCGTCGATGGAGTCCGGCGGCCGTGCTCGGGGAAGATGACTCGTGGCGGCGATGTGGGGCTCCCGCAGTGGCGTGGCTCGGGGTGGAAGAGAGAGGGGGTTGAGGCGGAGCCTCTGGAAACACTGGGTGGACTAAGGAGGGCCGGTGGCCGTGGCTACGATGAGCGCCGGCGACGGTGGCGCTTGGGTGGTCATGTGCGAGAGAGACAGAGGAGGGGAGAGACGATGGGAGAGGTCGAGAGAGGGTCCAGGGGGCGCGTGGCGTTGCGAAGGAAGGCCAGGGCGATGAGGGGGCAGCCAGGCAGGCAGCTGCCGGCGTGGCACGCCGCGGCGCCGTGGCTGTCTTCTCCTCTGCCTTCTGGCAGGAGGAAGAGGACGACCGTGCCCTCGGTGGGCTGGCCAGCTGGCTGGGCCGCCAGCTGGGCCGGCCAGATAAGTGGCCTAGGTAAGCCAGGTGGGGTTCTCTCTCTCCATTTCTATTTTATTTCTCTTTTCTATTTTGTTATTTTGTTCTGGGCTTTATTAAAAATACTTAGGCACACTCAAAAATCTCCAAACTGCTCATGGCCACTGTTTGGAATATATCCAACATGGAACATTTCAGTTTAGGATTATTTGAACATTTTAATTATTTTATAGTATTTAAATGCCCAAATTCAAATACTATATGATTTAGTTCAGAGCCCAAATATGTCATGGAAAAATGTGCAACACCTCTGGTTATTGTTCTAGCATTTCCCAGAAATGATGAACATTTTTGAAAGCCATTTGGAAACACTAGAAATATTTTAGTTGAACCTAGTGAATTCCTTTTATGCTAGGGTTTAGGCAATCCCCATTTCAAGTTTAAGCAACATGTAAACGTGATGCAACAACCAAGACTAGGCACAAGCAGAGCTAAAGCTAGGGCTGTGACACCCAAACATTTCGGGAAACATCCGGAACCCCTTCTGGTGAATTTCGGAGAGCCTTTCGAAGACCAAACACTATTATCCCATATATCAAACTTTATCTCCAGACCATTTCGGAGTTCCTCGTCATGTCCGTGATCTTATCCGGAACTCCGAACAACATTCGGTTACCAACATACATAACTCATAAATACTATATCGTCAACGGACGTTAAGCGTGCGGACCCTACGGGTTCGAGAACTATGAAGACATGACCGAGACATTTCTCTACTCAATAACCAATAGCGGAACCTGGATGGCCATATTGGCTCCTACATATTCTACGAAGATCTTTATCGGTCGAACCGCATAACAACATATGTTGTTCCCTTTGTCATTGGTATGTTACTTGCGTGAGATTCGATCGTCGGTATCTCAATACCTAGTTCAATCTCGTTACCGGCAAGTCTCTTTACTCATTCCGTAACACATCATCCTGCAACTAACTCATTAGTTGCAATTCTTGCAAGGCTTAAGTAATGTTAATAACCGAGTGGGCCCAGAGATACCTCTCCGACAATCGGAGTGACAAATCCTAATCTCGAAATACGCCAACCCAACAAGTACCTTCGGAGACACCTGTAGAGGACCTTTATAATCACCCAGTTATGTTGTGACGTTTGGTAGCACACAAAGTGTTCCTCTGGTAAACAAGAGTTGCATAATCTCATAGTCATAGGAACATGTATAAGTCATGAAGAAAGCAATAGCAACAAACTAAACGATCAAATGCTAAGCAAACGGAATGGGTCAAGTTAGTCACATCATTCTCCTAGTGATGTGATCCCATTAATGAAATGACAACTCTTTGTCTATGGCTAGGAAACATAACCATCTTTGATTAACGAGCTAGTCAAGTAGAGGCATACTAGTGACACTTTGTTTGTTTATGTATTCACACATGCATCATGTTTCCGTTTAATACAATTCTAGCATGAATAATAAACATTTATCATGATATAAGGAAATAAATAATAAATTTATTATTGCCTCTAGGGCATATTTCTTTCATGGAGTTTCATTGGCGTAGACATTGCGGGGTACCGAGTACGTGTGCGGCTCCAACGTCGGGGACTCTGTGGCTTCGGATGGCATAGTTTGCTCCGGTTCTAAGGCCGTTGCAGCAGCAGGGACCATCCGCTGGATGTGATCTTGTGACAGATTTAGGTCATGTTCGTCAGAGCGAGGGGGAGAGATCGCTGCGGTCTCAAATCCATCGAAGATCATATCTCTACGGATGTCGGCGACGTAGTTCAGGCTTCCAAACCTGGCCTAGTGGCCACAGGCGTAGCTGTCGATCTGCTCCAGACGGCCGAGCGAGTTGGCCCGCAGTATGAAGCCACCGAACACGAAAATCTGTCCGGGGAGGAAGGTTTCTCCTTGGACAGCGTCGCTGTAGATGATTAGGGAGCCATCGAGCCTTTCGTGGACGGCAAAGTGGAACTCTCAATGAAAGCACCAATGTCGGTGTCAAAACCGGCGGATCCCGGGTAGGGAGTCCCGAACTGTGCGTCTAGGATCGATGGTAAAAGGAGACAGGGGACACAATGTTTACCCAGGTTCGGGCCCTCTCTATGGAGGTAATACCCTACGTCCTGCTTGATTGATATTGATGAATATGGGTGTTACAAGAGTTGATCTACCACGAGATCGTGATGGCTAAACCCTAAAAGACTATATGACTATGGTAATGAATGTATCCTTTCCGGACTATCCCCTCCAGTTTATATGGACACCGAGGGGATTTAGGGTTCACATAAAGTCGGTTACATAAGAAGGAATCTTCATAGTCGGTCGCCAATCTTGCCTTCCACGCCAAGGAGAGTCCAATCCGGACTCAGGTATAGTCTCCGGCTTTAATGTCTTCACAGCCCATCAGTCCTGCCCATGGATAACATGCCGGACGCCCGAGGACCCCTTAGTCCAGGACTCCCTTAGCAGCGACTTCCGAGGCACCTACGTCGACGTCCACAACGCGCTCCTCCAAGGTTGCACGCGACGAGCGGCGTTACCCCTGATAGAGGCGAAGGTGTCCCGATGTTTCGATGAGATAGATATCGTTTTCTATAGGAGTCGACTTTGATGATCCGACTAAGAACGTGTGAAGATGTCACGCCTTAGCAATCGCTAAACTAACTTCCGCGGGTTATTTACCACGCCGGAGCATGATCAACCTGACCATGAGGGTCTATTTCCTGGGAGCAAATGAAGAACAAGCCAAAAACTAAGATTGCCATCTGGATATTGCGAATAAAACAGGAAAGCTTTATTAATGAAGGTGGGGTTCTGTGACATCTTGGTCTGGTCGTTGGACACAAACGAAGTACGCGAAGTTGCAGCTATTGCGAACTTTTAATCTAAACAAAACCCAAAGTCTAAACGATGCCCTAAGGGCTGGATATATGGAGGAGAGAGGGGGGAATTTCGTGGCCCTTGGAGGAGGGGTCCGAAACCAACCCTAACTCTTGTTTCCCCACACATACGGACTCTAAAAACAGCCTATACTTAAGTATTTCGAAAATACATGGGCCTGGCCCAATAATAAGGTGACGCAGCACCTAGAATAGCCTCTAGATGAAATTCATGAAGTGGTATCTTGTATATATCGTCCAAGGCTTCATGCACTCCTTATGGTGGCTTCAAAGTCCTGAAATCATTACTTGTAACTCCGTTCTTGATCCCCTTGCGCATGCCATCATCTACATGCTTGAACTTGCTCCAACGTGCATCTTTCTTGTCCAAGCTAGGCCCTTCATTTGTAAACAAAACAAATGTATCCAATTTAGGCAGTATCATATTCTCATGAGCATTATAATCATTACCAAGAAACGAAAGTACCTGATAATTCAATTGGCATGCGCGAGCTCTAGTAATTGCTCCAGTATGTATAGCAGCAGGGGCTGTGGGTGTAACAATGGTATTGATGTCCTCATCAACCCCGCTGGTGACCCTAGGCACTGTCGTGGGAAGAGTCACGTGCATCATTCACGGGACGTAGAAGGCCAACATGCACGTCGAGACGCTGGCGAAAATGGCGCATGGCTGCCAGGCCGTGATAGATCTCTTTCGAACGTGGTTAGGAGTCGGAGCACGTCATGGTCCACGCAGCTTTCGCCGCCACCCACACCAGAAAAAGCTTTGGCGCGCGCACAGTTGCTCCTCGACTTTCCTCCTGCTGCGGAAAAGATCGACGAGTGGAGAGCCACCATCCGGAGCCTCGTTGGCGTTGCCAACAAAGATGAACCGCAACTAGCGGGGCCCTCAGGACGGTGCTCCGTCGAGCCACCGCGTGCCAGTGATGGAAGGATCAGAGGTGTTGCGGCTACGGTGCACTCTCCTCCCCCATGTCCATCGTCGCGGATGCCGGTCCGTTGTGATGACGCTTGTGATAACATATCCATAGCGTCATCCGACCCACGGACCCACCGCGATCAGCGCCAAGTTCTTCAAGAGCGAGCCCATGAAGACGCTCGAACCACCATCGAGCGCCGGCGCGACGCACGCCACCAATTAGATCGGCGGGCGGGGCCCACTATGAACCACCTAGCACTGGGAGGCTCTGGCGGCCTACCCTATGAGGTGGGTTGCCCAGCCTTTACCCGTGAGCTGCGGCAGTTCCAATGGCCCTTCCACCGCACATTCAAGCCCGACGTTGGCGAGAAGTACAATGGCAAGGCCCACCTGTTGGAGTTCCTCAGCATCTATACGATCGCGATGCAAGCTGCTGGAGCCCGCGACGACAAGGTGATTGCCAATTACTTCCTGTTGGCACTTGAACCCAATGTTATGTCGTCGTTGATGCACTTGCCAGCGGATTCCATTTCTTGTTGGTCGGACTTGTGCCATGAGTTCGTTGGCGCCTTCACCGGAGGCCACCAAGCTCATGGCCAGGCATGCGATTTCCATATCATCCCCCAGAAGGAAGGTGAAACCATGCACAAGTACATACAGAGGTTCAGCCGGGTGCAGTACAACATCCCAGATGTTCACCCCGCCGCCGTGATCAACGCATTTCATCAGAATGGGCGCAACCGCAACATGCGTGAAGAGCTGGCGATGAACATGGTCAAAGATGTAGCCGAACTTTATGTTTTGGCCGATAGGTGCGCTTGACCTGAAGAGGGGAGGAAGTACCCCGGCGAGGACGCCGGCATGGAAACCGACTCCACAGACGAAGGCATAGCCACTCCGATGAAGAAGGGCCGGCGCCACAACAGGAAGCGCAAGGGCAAGACCGTGCTTACCGTCGAGGGATCCGAGAGGACACCGGCGCTGCCAAGAAGGCCAAGACAGACGACCCCGACAAGGAAATTGCTGGGTGCGCCGCCTGCCGGGCCTTGGCGGCTGCCGACAAGCCAGGAGGCTCCGACAAGCAATACTGCAAGATCCACCGCACCAAGGGCCACGACCTCCAGAACTGCCGGCAAGTCAAGCTGCTTGCTGAGAAGCAAAAAAGCTGAGTATGAGAGGTGGGACAAGGAGAAGGGCCAGGATGGTGCCGAGGGATCTGGCAAGAAGTGTGGCGGCCAAGGAGGTTGCCGCAGAAAGGATAACCAACAAGAGAGGCCCTCTCGGGGCCGCGACAAGAAGCAAGGAGATGATGATCATGACGAAGATGACGTGTCCTGCGAGCATGTATTCTAGAAGGCTATGGAGGCCATGTGCATCGATGGTGGCGCCTTGCTGCACACCTCTCATCGCCAGCTCAAGCAGTGGGCACGTGAGATCACAGCAGCGGAACCATCGCTCGATGCTCAGAAGCCACTAAAGTGGTCCAGCACGCCTATCATTTTTACACTGAGGACCACCTTGATCGCACAACTGCGGTCGGGTGTTTTCCGTTGTTGGTCTCGCCAACAATACACAATCTCAAGGTGACCAAGATGCTAGTTGACGGCGGGGCCAGTCTGAATTTGATCTCGCCCGTTGTGATGAAAAGGTTGCAGATTCCTGATGGAGACCTCAAAGAGACGGGCACGTTTCAAGAGGTCAACCCGGGGAGGAGTCAGCTGAAGGGTAAGGTCACGCTGCCCGTGACGTTTGGAGGCGAGTTAAACTACAGGACGGAGAGGATTGTTTTTGATGTAGTCGAGATCACCTTGCCCTACAATGGGATTCTCAGCCACCTGGCACTAGCCAAGTTCATGGCGGTGTTGCATTACGCCTACAACACGCTGAAGATGCCGGGGCCGATGACCATCATCACCGTCCCCTCCGACAAGAAGGACGCACTGATCTGCGCTGACCAACTCTACTGGGAAGCAGTTGCAGCGACTGCTGCCAAGGCACTCGCTCCTGCCGCCAAGGCACTCGCTCCTGCCGCTGGAGCCCCGGCAAGAAAGAAGACCGACAAGACCTCTCGCACCCACTCCGTTAAGCGCAACTCTTCAGAGTGTTGTGCTCCCGTCGGGGACGTGCTAGAGAGCTCCACCGACAAGAGCAAGAAATCTAGAGCTGCGCCACCAGAGACCAAGAGGGTGTCCGTCGAGGAGGATGGCACAAGAGGGGCTTTAACCATAAGCTCCACCCTAGACAACAAATAGGAAAGCACGCTCGTCACCTTCCTGCGGGCGAATGTCGACGTGTTTGCATGCCAAGCATCCGACATCCCCGGTGTTCCTAGGGAGGTGATTGAGCACCATCTTGTTGTCTGTCCTCATGCGCGACCCGTCAAGCAGAAGGTCAGGAAGCAAGATTTGGAACAACAGGAGTTCATTACAGAGGATATTAGGAAGTTGCAAGTAGCAGACTTGGTGAGAGAAGTACTCCATCCGACGTGGTTAGCCAATCCGGTGGTGGTGCGCAAGGCAAATGGGAAGTGGAGGCTGTGTATTGACTACACAGATATCAATAAGGCTTGTCACAAGGACCATTTCCCGTTGCTGCACATTGACCAGATTGTTGACTCCACGGCCGGGTGTGATCTGTTATCATTCCTCGACACCTACTCGGGGTACCACCAGATCTTCATGGCAACAGAAGACGAAGAGAAGACAACCTTCATCACCCCATGTGGCACGTATTGCTTTTTACAGATGCCTTTCGGTTTCAAGAGTGCTGGCTCGACGTTTGCAAGGGCAGTCCAGATTGGCTTTGAGCCCCAGCTAAATACAAATATGGAAGCTTATATGGATGACATAGTCGTCAAAACCAAGGACAGGGCGACACTTGTAGAAGATTTGGAAGAGACGTTTACAAAGCTGCGCAAGATCGACCTCAAGTTGAACCCTGAGAATTCTGTCTTCGGCGTTCCGTCCTGCAATCTTCTCGGGTTCTTTGTGTCACAATGTGGGATCGAGGAGAATCCAGACAAGATCAAGGCTATTGAGAAGATTGAGGCGCCCAAGCGGATCAAGGATGTGCGTCGGCTCACTGGCTGCGTTGCCGCCATGAGTAGATTCATCTCCAAGTCTGCTGAGCGTGCCCTTCCCTTTTTCAAAATCTTGAAAAAGGCGGGCCCAATGGAATGAACCCTAGAGGCCGAAGCAGCGCTGCAGGATTTGAAGAAATACCTCTCCTCTACACCGATACTGGTTGCGCCCAAACCACAAGAGCCATTGTTGTTGTATCTAGTGGCAATGAATCAAGTGGTCAGTGCTGTGCTAGTGGCGCGGAGGGAAGTCGATGAAGAGGCAGTGGCAACGGCAGGACTGGCGGATGGCAAGCCAGAGCTCCCCCCGGCAGGTCTTGGTTCCGGCAAGGCAAGGCCCCGGCAGACTTTGACGTTGGCAGGACAGGGCCTACGCAACCAAACAAAGTGGTGCAGAAGAAGAAAATGATGCAGAACCAGGTTTATTTTGTCAGCTCCCTCTTGCAGGGGGCTAGGTCAAGGTACTCCAGTGTGCAGAAATTGCTCTTCGGCCTCCTTATGGCCTCGAGGAAGCTGTGTCATTACTTCCAAGCACACGAAATCACCATCGTCACCCGCCTCCCGTTACAACGGATATTGCACAACCCAGACGCAACCGGGAGGATTGTGGAGTGGGCTGTGGAACTATAGAGCTTTGGTTTGAAGTTTGAAAGTACTTCAACAATCCAGAGCAGAGTCTTAGCAGAGTTCATTGCTGAGTGGACCTCAACACCCGACGAAGAGATCCAGGAGACCACACTCCCCGGCAAGGAGGTAAGTCGCAACTGGATTAAGTACTTTGACGGGGCTTTCTCGCTGCAAGGCGCTGGGGCTGGTGTGCTGCTCGTTGCACCCACCGGAGAGCACCTCAAGTATGTAATCCAGATGCACTTTCCAAGGGAGATGTCCACGAACAACACTTCTGAATACGAGGGTTTGATTGCCGGTCGCAGGATCGTGGCAGACCACGGGATTAAGAAGCTCATCGTCAGGGGTGATTCACAGCTTGTCGTCAAGCAAGTCAACAAAGATTATCAAAGCCCGTTGATGGAGGCCTCTGTAGATGAGGTGAGGAAGCTGGATGAGCATTTTGACGGTATACAAGCAGAGCATGTTCCTCGAGTGGAGAACGACATCGCTGACTACCTGTCGAAGCACGCCGCCTTCAAACTACCTGTGGAACCAGGTACTTTTGTGCTTCGGTTGACTCAACCATCCGTTGAACCATCAATAGAGCAGAAAAGGCAAAGGAAATCAGGCCTCGTCAAGTACTTTCCCGCCGGGCACCCAGGAGCCGCCAGCAAAGATTGTTGCCGTGGACGTTGAGCCTGCCATGGGGCAACCGACTCCGGCGGGGCGTCAAGCCCTGGCTGTAGAGGCAGCTGCTCCCATGGCGGAGGGAATGCCTTTAGTCCTTGCTGTTGAGCCCCAGGCTCTGGCATGGGCACAGCATACCGTTCGATTCCTCCAAACAAGGGAACTCCCTGAGGAGCAGGAAGAAGCAGAGAAAGTAGCTCGTCGGTCTGCCATGTATCAGTTCGTCGACGACGTCCTGTACAGAAAGAGATCAAACAGTGTGAAATTGAAGTGCATTGCCTGGGAGGAAGGACTGGAGCTGTTGTCGAAGATACATGGAGGCATACGTGGCTCCAACATAGGGTCGAGGGCCCTTGCCGGCAAGGCATTCCGGCAAGGTTTCTTCTGGCCCACTGCCCTCCAGGATGCAACAGCACTAGTAACCAAGTGTGAAGCGTGTTAGTTCCATTCGAAGAAGCTTCATCAACCAGCTCAAGCCCTTCAAACAATTCCTCTCTCCTGGCCATTTTTGGTCTGGGGGCTCGACATACTGGGCCCCTTCCCCCGCGTTGTCGGGGCCTTTGAGTACTTGTACGTTGCAATCGACAATTTCACAAAGTGGGCAGAGGTGGAAGCAGTAAGGAAGGTGACGGTGCAATCAGCCGTCAAATTCTTCAAGGGGCTAGTATACCATTTTGGTGTGCCAAAACAGAGTCATCACTGACAACGGCACACAGTTTACAAGCCACACCTTCAGGCAATACATCCCTGAGCTAGGCAGCAAGGTCTGTTTTGCTTCCGTGGCACACCCACGGAGCAACAGCCAGGCGGAGTGATGCGGAGCATCCTATGGACATCACCATGTCAAGAGTCCGTTTGGCAAGTGACACGTGCGACATCTACTTCACATACATAGAGGTGAATCATCTCCTTTACACGTGCTGACTTGACCCCTTCGAGGATGGTATACTACTTGACACTCCACTGATGAGGACATCAATACCATTGTTACACCCACAGCCCCTACTGCTACATATACGGGACAAATTACTAGAGCTCGCGCACGCCAATTAAATTATCAGGTACTTTCGTTTCTTGTTAATGATTCTAATGTTCATGAGAATATGATGCTGCCTAAATTGGATACATTTCTTTTGCTTACAAATGAAGGGCCTAGCTTGGAGAAGGATGAACATTGGAGCAAGAACAAGCATGGAGATGATGCCATGCGCAAGGGGAACAAGAACGGAGTTACAAGTGATGATTTCAGGACTTTGAAGCCACCATAATGGGTGCATGAAGCCATGGACGAAATATACAAGATGCCACTTCATAAATTTCGTCCCGAGGCTATTTTAGGTGCTGCGTCACCTTATTATTGGGCCAGGCCCATGTAATTTCGAAATACATAAGTATAGGCTATTTTTAGAGTCCGTATGTGTGGGGAAACAAGAGATAGGGTTGATTTCGGACCCCTCCACCAAGGGCCACGAAATTCCCCCCATCTTCCTCCATATATACAGCCCTTAGGGCATCATTTAGACTTTGGGTTTTGTTTAGATTAAAAGTTCGCCATAGCTGCAACTTCGCGTACTTCGTTTGTGTTCAACGACCAGACAAAGGCATCACAGAACCCCACCTTGATCAATAAAGCTTTCATCTTATATTCGCAATATCCAGATTGCAATCTTAGTTTCTTGCTTGTTCTTCATTTGCTCGCAGGAAACAGACCCTCGTGGTCAGGTTGATCGTGCTCCGGCGTGGTCAATAACCTCTCGGAGTTGGTTTAGCGATTGCTAAGGCGCGACATCCTCGCACGTTCGTAGTCGGATCGTCAAAGTCGACTTCCACCAAAGCGATATCCATCATCTCATCGAAAGACGGGACACCTTTGCCTCTATCAAGTGGTATCAGATTTCCAGGTTGCTCGGTGAGATTTTACAGTTTTTTGTAGTTTAGATCGAGTCTGTTCTTCATACCTACAGTCCACGAAAAAGCCACAAAAAAAATTAGGGTTAGTTCATCATATCCGAACTAATCAGAGCCTTTGCATAATCTTTTTAGGGTTTTGCTTTGTTGAATTTGCGGTTGCATCGTCGGTCTAGTTGCTGGTCTTAGAGTCTAGTCTTTTAGAGTTTCGAGTTCTGGTCATAAGTTGTCACGCCGCCGCCGCACCATCATCATCGCCCCTGCCATCTACCACCACCGCACCGAATCCGTATCCATATACCACCACCAATCCGTGTCCATATACCACCACCGATCCATATCCATATACTACCACCGCTACCACCACCGCTGCCATATACCACCACCATATATCCACCACCAATCCGAGTTCTTTGCTTATTAGGTTTGTTTTCGAGATCCATCTAGTTTCCGATTCGTGATTCCTTAGCGGAGTAGGTTTCGGAAAAAAAAAGAGTCGGGTAGCCACGCTCCGTTTAGGCCCAAAATTTTTCGAAAACGCATTTTTCGAAAAATTTCTGGCTATCCTATTTTTAGGTGTTTCTGAGTGTTTTGAGACAGGTGCCATTATAGGAAGTTTTTTTTGACCCGTTTCCAGTTTTTGGGTCCGGGCAGTCGAAAAAAAAAATTTGGTCGAAAAAAAAACTCGTGCCCATCCTATCAGTTTGACCTAGGAAGAGTTTTGAGACACTCGCCATTATAGAGGCAAAGGTGTCCCGTCTTTTGATGAGATGATGGATATCGCTTTGGTGGAAGTCGACTTTGACGTTCCGACTACGAACGTGCGAGGACGTCGCGCCTTAGCAATCGCTAAACCAACTCCGAGAGGTTATTGACCACGCCGGAGCACGATCAACCTGACCACGAGGGTCTGTTTCCTGCGAGCAAACGAAGAACAAGCAAGAAACTAAGATTGCAATCTGGATATTGCGAATATAAGATGAAAGCTTTATTGATCAAGGTGGGGTTCTGTGATGCCTTTGTCTGGTCGTTGAACACAAACGAAGTACGCGAAGTTGCAGCTATGGCGAACTTTTAATCTAAACAAAACCCAAAGTCTAGTGATGCCCTAAGGGCTGTATATATGGAGGAAGAGGGGGGAATTTCGTGGCCCTTGGTGGAGGGGTCCGAAATCAACCCTATCTCTTGTTTCCCCACACATACGGACTCTAAAACTAGCCTATACATATGTATTTCGAAACTACATGGGCCTGGCCCAATAATAAGGTGACGCAGCACCTAAAATAGCCTCGGGACGAAATTTATGAAGTGGCATCTTGTATATTTCATCCATGGCTTCATGCACCCATTATGGTGGCTTCAAAATCCTGAAATCATCACTTGTAACTCCGTTCTTGTTCCCCTTGCGCATGGCATCATCTCCATGCTTGTTCTTGCTCCAATGTTCATCCTTCTCCAAGCTAGGCCCTTCATTTGTAAGCAAAACAAATGTATCCAATTTAGGCAGCATCATATTCTCATGCACATTAGAATCATTACCAAGAAACGAAAGTACCTGATAATTTAATTGGCGTGCGCGAGCTCTAGTAATTGGTCCCGTATATGTAGCAGTAGGGGCTGTGGGTGTAACAATGGTATTGATGTCCTCATCATCCACTCGTGTGCATGCATAGGTATTATCGGAACACTACGGACAACGAGGAGGAGAGCAAGCGCCAAGGAACAACTACACCATCCGTGAGGGAAGCCCGACAATGAAGACGCAAGAAGAAGAGTTGTTGAAGAAGCTCCAGCCACCGGACGACCGTTCGGGTCAGGACGTTCGGAGCCTGAAGATCCATCGGACGACCGGCCCGGACCGGACGACCGGCAACCCCGCACCCGAGCTGAGTGAGCGGACGTCTGACGCCAACGGACGACCGACGACCGGACAACCGGCCACCTCCGGAAATCTGGCACTCCAGCGTCCGAGCCAGATCGAGCGGACGTCCGACGTCTACCAGACGTCTGGCCGCCCGTGAGTCTCCGGACGTCTGTCCCCTGGCTGTGTCCAGTTGCGGGCTGAGGCCCATGTGTCCCTTCACTTCACCCCCCCATTTGCACTAAGAATATATATAGACCTCTCCCTCCTCCTTTCTAAGGTTAGCAAAGTAGTAGCTCATTTAGAGATAGAGCTTTGCTCATCCATTACGGATCTACTCCACGAGAGAGACCGCGACCCCTGTTTGGAGAAGATCCACCTTGGATTCAAGACCCCCTTGTGGGAATATCCTCCTAGGATTCAAGCCCCCATCTCCCTTGAATTTGGGATGAACTCTACCATCAAGACCTCCTCATGGAGATGAATCTTACCTTGTATCTTTCCCTTTGTTGTTCATGTACCTTGTGGATCTTGTGTGTTTGATTGTCTAGTGGATGTGTGATTGGACTTGTTCTTGAGTGTTTCCCCTTGTGTTTTCTCTCCGTTCTTCACCGTGTTCTTCGTGTTCTTCGTGGGATCCGCTCCTTTCGTGAAAGATCGGCCATATAAGGTTCCACCCTACATCATCTTGGATCAGAGCCAGCTTGTGTCATGATATCATCTTGGTATCATGAGCCACGTTGATCATGATTTCGGAGCCTCCCCATTGTGTTTTCTAGCTTGATTTTATTATGTTCTTCCCCAATTTTTAAAATCCCCACCAGAAATAGCCCCAATTTTTTTTGTGATTTGTTGGTTTGATGCTGTTTTGTTGATTTTGATCCATATATTTGCTTGGTTTCAAGTGGAGCTAGCATCTCCCCAATTCCTCATCTTTCATGCATGAAATCCCATCAATTTTGCCCCCGAAATCTTCAAATTCCGCCCAAAATCGCGTACAGAATCTCAGATCTCGAGTTGACCCCGATAAACCGAACGACCATCACTTTACCGGACGTCCGGAGCCCCAGGAACCACCGGACATCCGACCTTACCGGATGACCGGAACCTCTAATCCGAGCTGAAATTAAAGGATTTCCGACCCGATGGGACGTCTGGCGACCGGACATCCGTTATTTCCGGACGTCCGCTACCAGTAGATATCAACTTCAGCTGATTTTTCTTTCGGCCATAACTAATTCATCCGAACTCCGATTTTGACGTTATTTAGCTCTTTGAAAAGCTCTTGACATCCCACTTCCCACGAAAATACGACTAACATATTTTGACTCCATCAAATTTTGTGAATTTTGGCATCTTTGCCTAGGGCCTCCACCACATCATCCGCTACACCACCACCGACTTCCACAACCTAACCCAATTTTTGTTCCCCATCGCATTAGTGGTTGCTTCAGGAGTGATTTGAGTCTCCTAAGGTGTCTAGGCAACTTAGGGACGGTTACTTCTTCATCAACCACCACCACCACCATAACTTCCGCATAGTTTTGACCACTATACACCTCCACCACCCTAACTTAACCCAATTTTGTTTGTGTTGTGAGTTGTGTCTCCTAAGGTGTTTTGGCTACTTAGGAACCATGCTTCCAACCCCGACACCATGTATAGTCCACCACCTTAACCTCCACTTCCACATTCCCTACTCGCATAACCCATCATTGTATTTCCGCAATCCCACTGAGCTTCCACAAAACCACCAACGCTTTCCCGCTACCACCATTTGACATTTTAGATTTTGAGTTCGCGGTTTTTCCGTTTCCTAAGGTGTTTCGGCTACTTAGGGACGATTCTCCATAATCTTGGTATCTCCATCAAGATCATGGCCACTCATCATCGACGCGGACGATAACCTCCATATCATCTGTGTATCGTGGTATCCCTCCATTGTATATTCCCTTGCCATTGCATTGACAACCCCTAGCCCATTTTGGGTCACTTGCCTATCGAGACTAGTCATTTGAGTATTACGGGCAATGTTACTTGTGCACATTAGTGATCTACACCTTCCATTGCATACATACCATACCATATCGGTATCATATCGTCTCGTGTGCCTCAAGTTTGTTCCTGCATATACCCAATCACTATCTTGGTTTGTGCATTCCACATTGTGGCCATATACAAAAAAAGCTTTCAAGCAAAGAAAAAGAGTGAATAAAGAGCTTGCAAAAAATAGCCATAGCATCCTACCACACTGCATAAGATTGTCATATCCTATCATCTTGGATCATACCACCGGAACATCATACATAGCATACTTGGGATAGAAATTCGATACATTTTGCATCTCATAGGTTGTGCACAAGTGTCGTATCCCCCTATTGAGCAATTGTGCTAGCGTCTCTGTTGAGTTGTGCAACACGAGCGTTTTCCGTGGATTCCACATTTTGTGCTCACTCCTTGGTTGCACGACCCCATTTATCTATCCGTGTGTGTGTTTCCGTGTACCACATATTGCTATTGGTCTACTTGTTTCACTTGTGAATTTGTGAATCTCTTTCAACTTTATTGACTCTTGCTAACATTTTGCATTAAATTTTTGTGCCACTATCCTCACCGAGCTCCACCATAAGCTTTAGTTTGTAGGTGTGAGTGAACAAGTCCGGTACCAATTCCACTATTCTTTGATCTCACTTCGAGTGAAATGAGAGACATCCTCAACTTTGGGAAAAGGTAACTTGGTATTGTTTATCTCATTTCCTACTCACCTCTACTCGAGTCTTGTGATGGATAGGCAAGGGATTTCATCTTCGGTCTACAACAACAATGATGAGTTCGATGCCATGAATAACTCTACCAACACCAAGATGCAAGCTCAAATGGATGAGATCAAAGCCATCATCAAGTCCTACAAGCGATCTTCCTCATCTTCGAGAAGACGCTCAAGTACACATGCTTCCAAGATACCATCTCTGGCAAGGTCACATCGGCATTGACACCATCACCACCACGAACGTGAAGGTCAAGAGCTTAACACCAACAACCGCTCAACGACTTCACCATCTCCCTTGGCATCTTCGCCAAGCGACTTCAAGGCATCTTCGCCTTCGGATATATGGCATCTTCGCCTAGAAGCACCTCAAGAGAAGCTCCCCAAGCTCAAGTCTGTGACTTCCATGAGCTACTACGACCTCGACCTCGACCACGCGATTCCTTTCTATGGGACTCAAGAACCCGAGAAGTATCTCGAGTGGGAGAGTTTGATGGATGACTACCTCAAGCTACATCAAGTTCCTCCCGAAGATCAAGTGAAGTGTGCCACAAGGAACTTCCTCGACTACGCGTCCACATGGTGGCTTCACACACCTTCGAAGACCTACGACATGATTTGTCCCAAGACGAAGAGAGCTTTGCGGCGAGAGTTCGTCCCTCCAACCTACACGGAACAACTTCTACGCCAATTGGAGAACACCATCCAAGGATCCAAGTCCATCGACGAGTACTTCAAGGAGATGAAGAAAGCCTTGCGACGAGCCGGCATGGACGACCCCATTTCGATGAAGTTCCACTTCATGATGGGATTGCACAACGACATCTCCAAGATGACCTTCCTCGAGAACTACAAGTCCCTCGACGACAACTACATTGGTGCTCTCAAGGCGGAACAAGAACTCATGATGGCCAAAGCTCCTCCACCCCAAGTTCACTTCGTGTTGACCAAGCTCCATGAGAACGAGCATGAGGCTAGTACCACCATGATGTCCAAGCCCGACGAGCTCCAAGACGATGCTCCCAAGTTCGACTTCACCGCCATCCCTCTCTTGTGGGATAGATGATGTCGAGTCTTCCATGACTCTTTTTCAAGATGGTGCGCTGACGAGTACGACTACGGAGACCCTCAAGGACCAAGCTTTGGAGGGGAGCGACAATGTGGCGAGCAAGGATGATGCATCCATCTTAGGAGACAAGAGTGATGATGTGCCATCTTCGGCCGTCATCCACGGCGACAACAATGAGATGGTTGAGCATGGGATTTTCCCTCCGACCACGGCGACATATGATGACTTGAGTGACTTGTGCCACCATATTTAGAGTGAGAGTGACTTCACCACTAGCCCCATAAATGATTTGTTTCCACAATTCCCATGTGAGGAGAGCCACAACCCCCACCACTTGAGTGAGATGAGTGACTCCACCATATGTGAGTTTGAGCGCACCTATTTTGAGGGAGTGAGTGAACCACAACATAGAGAGAGTGTGATAGTTGATAGTGCATGTGAGGCCATTTGCATTACTAACAACTCGACCTCTACATCTATTGTGTCTTCTCATTTGGTGCTATGTCCCCTATATGATGACGCGCTGATTCGCGATGACTACATCCTCCCTTTGGACAAGACGATGGCCATGGTGGAATATGATGCACCCCCACATGGTTCTATCAAGATGAAGATGACCACCATTTGGTCTTTCCCACCTCACCTACACCACTTGAGTGGAATGAAAACGGTAACATAGGTGACGGTGATGCTCTAGTCCCACTAGTGGACATTCTTGACATTGATTGCTTGCATGATGTTGATCAACCTATTACCGTGCTTCATGCTAGTGATTTACCCATTTATGATGATTATGATGATTGCCATGTGGAGTATATTAGTTGTGATGCCATGTTACATAGGATTTCTTGTGATCATTCTCTAGGTCACATCATGTTTGACAATCCGCTTGACTTGTCATATGCTATGCATGAGATCCATCATATGCCTTATTTGCAATCTCATCGTAGTGACTATGCATATGCTATTAAAATAAACCCAATTTGCACATATGGCATATTGGCATTTCTTTTTCTTGTGATGATATTGATATGCTCCCTTTGCATCATTTATCTCATATGCCATGCCATGACCACCTAGCTTCGAATATGCATTGTTTTGGATGGTGTCCATTTTCTCCATATGATGTTTCTGATATTACTCATGAGGAGACCCCCATAGTTTCCTCATACATTTTAGGAGATTTTGATTCATCCCATTCATTGCATGATCCCAATACTTGTGTGCACAATATGCTCCCCGTGAATAAAAATGCTATTGATGTGCCATATACTTGTATGCTAAATTCGCATCCCCATCGTGTCATACACAATAACTATTCTTTCATGATGGATGACATGTTCTTATACCATGCATCAAATTTCTTTGAGCGATGCTTATCTTGTGTTAACTCTCATCTTCACCTACACATCAAGATGGATGATGTGTACATTTACCATGCGCACAATTTCTTTGGTTTGTGTCTCTTTTGTGTAGGTACCAATGAATACTTGTCAACCTCGCCATCCCACGAGTTGACAAAACAAGCTCTAGAGAGAAATGATGACTTGGAATCCCATGGAGTGTCTTTCCCACCGCTCTCTTCGTGCAAATACTTTGCGCATTTCTTCTATATGGCCCTCACTTGGCTATGGGTGATTGTCCATTATATATCATTCTATGCCCATCTTGCCATGCTCACTTTGCATGATATGCTTATTCCTATGCCTTTGCCATGCATTTGTGACCCATGCTTTGCATTACACACATGATGTTTGATTCTCATACTTGTATGTGTATTTGCAAGCTTGGTGGAGATATCACTTCTTATTGCCATGTTTGCTTTGTGCCCCATGCCTATGATGATACTATGATCTTGCTTTGTGTTCGTGCTTGCGATATGTCATGTGCATTGTCTATGCCTATTATTTGCTCTCATGACATGATTGCCATGATTTACACTAGTATGTTGCATCTTCGCACTACTAGCTTGCACGACTTCATTACTATGATTTCTTGCCTTGTTGCATCATCGATGATTCATACTTGGTCATTTCATGCAGTTGATGACAACCATTACCATGCTTTGCAGATGATTGTTATTGCTTGTCGTCATATATCTCCATATGCTAGATGATTTTCCATGTATTGAGCGCAACCATGATTCTAGTCTTGCTAATGAGATTGCCCCATAGCATTCTCACATATGTTTGGAGATTTTGACATATTCCTTGTGAAGCCTGCTTGTCTTGCCTCTTTGCACCATATAACTAGTGCCATGAATATAGCCATTATTGCATCATATTATTCATGCACTTGTGCTACTAATGGTTATGTGCAAGAGCAGAGAACCATCACGATGGATGATGTGCTTATCTACCATGCACATACGATTTTTGTTTTGTTGTGTGCATGTGTAGGATACTTGGACTTCGTCTTGACTTCCACTTCACGTGAGTTGACCGTTCGAGCTCTTGAGAGTGAACCACCGTCTAACACCACGATTCTACATCGCACTTTGATAGAGGCGAGGGGCCCGATCTTTCGATGAGATGGTGGCTATCGTTTTGGTGGAAGTCGACTTTGACGATTTTACTACGAACGTGCGAGGATGTCGCGCCTTAGCAATCGCTAAACCAACTCCGAGAGGTTATTGACCACGCCGGAGCACGATCAACCTGACCACGAGGGTCTATTTCCTGCAAACAACGAAGAACAAGCAAGAAATTGAAATTGCAATCTAGATATCGCGAATAAAAGAGGAAAGCTTTACTAATGAAGGTGGAGTTCTATGACGTCTTGGTCTGGTCGTTGGACACAAACGAAGTACGCGAAGTTGCAGCTATGGCGAACTTTTAGTCTAAACAAAACCCAAAGTCTAAATGACGCCGTAAGGGCTGTATATATGGAGGAAGAGGGGGGGGGGGATTTCATGGCCCTTGGAGGAGGGGTCCGAAACAAACCCTAACTATTGTTTCCCCACACATACGGACTCTAAAAACAGCATATACTTAAGTATTTCGAAAATACAAGTGCAAAAAACAACACTACAAATTAAGTGGAGCTCAATATGCAACAGAGTTGCATATTGAAGAAAACACCACATGACTTATTTAGTTCTCTCTCGTTTATGTACCCAACAAGATTAAATGTTGATTAACATGGCAAGGGGGTGAAACAAAGTAAAACTACCTATCTAGGTAAGGTTAAATGAGGGCAGAACAACAAACAACAAGTCCGGAAACTCCTCATGTGCATATTTTAAGGTTTGGTACTGTTCTGCCCTAAACACAATTTTAGAGTTGTTAAACATGCAAAGTAATGGCACCATGTTAAACTAGGCATTTTCTACCCCATTTACATATAAAGTTTGTTAGGTTTGGAGCTACGGTTATTAAGTTATGAATTAAAGCATTTTAACATGGCATAGGAGCAAATTTAACCAAACAGCATTTTAAACATTTCAAACATGCATGAAAGTTGGATATTGTGAAACTAGATGAAATTCTAGTCAAGTTACATATATAATATATTTAGATCCGATGCACGGTTGGTGAGTTATGATATGCATGATGTTTAGGGACCAAACTGTAAAACTGCAGCTCACTGGAAACAAGGAAAATCCGTAGGGTAGAAAAAAAGGTATTGGGCTGAAACAGGGGACGGCTGGGCTCTCACCAAGGGCCAAGGCCCAGTTCGAGCAGTCGGCTGGCTGAGGGGATGCGGGCAGGCCCTGGCGCGTCCTTGGACTAGCAGGCCCGATGAGGAGGTGGAGGCCTAGGTACGGTTCAACGTGAACAACCGGGTGCGTCGACCTCTGTTCGATGGAAGCAAAGCAACAATGGCGGCTGGCGGCTAACTCGGCATGACGGCGGCGACTGGGTCGACGGGAACCTGCTAGACGACAGGGATGGACGGATCCGAGGACGGAGGTTCCAGATCCGGTGACAGAAGTGATCGGCGGCGCTCGGGGATGCGGGATCTGGCGAGGTGGGACACGTCCATGACGGCTCTGCAGGGGGAAGGGAGAGAGAGAAGTGAGGTCAGAAAGGAGAAGGAGAGGGCGACGGGGAGGCAAGGCACCAGTGCTCATCTGACCGGAGTTGATCGCTGGCAGCGACTCCGGTGAGTCGGCGTGAAGGAGCGGAACGGCGAGGTCGGGGTCGAGGGGCTCCTCCCCTCGATCTAGATCGAGAGCGAGGGAGCGGGGAGCGCAGGCTAGCGATAGAGTGGCTCGGCCGTGCGGGCCTGGGTGGGCCTCCCGCGGGCTGCGGCGGGCCTTGCGGTGGAGGGGGCGGGGCTAGGACACGTGGAGGCTTGGGAGAGGTGGAGGCCGGTGGCTTCGGCGGCGGCAGCCAGTGGAGAAGCGCCAAGTGGCGGAGGGTTCTTCAACCGGCACAAAAATGGAGGTGGTCGGCGGCGCTGATGATTAGGGGCGCGGAATTGGAGGTGGAGGGGAAGGAATGACCAGATTTGGAAGGAGGGGTTTCCTTATATAGGCAGGGTTAGGGTTTGAGGGGTTAGGAGGGGTTTTCGGAGCCACCGATCACGATCCGACGGCTCCGGACGCGAGGAGGGGTAGGTTGGAGCTTGTGGGTTGTGCAGACGGCCTCGGACTGAGACGAGAGAAGAGAGAGGGAGGCCCGGTGTCTGTTTCCGGAGACCGAAAACGTCCGATGTTAGACCGACTATATTGCCGCTATAGTTATCCGCTGGGGCACCAAACGGACTCCGAACGCGATGAAATTTGACAGGCGGTCTACTGACAACAAAACAACACCGCACGCCAACTTTTATCCCATTCCGAGAACATTTTCTGGCCACTTATAAAATAATATTTCAGACGTGACGCGGGCGCGTGCAAGTGTGTCTGGGCTCAGAGCGGACAATGGAAGGACCTGGGAGACCGGGACATATGCATGTTTTGAAAACATGATGATGCAATGCACATGATGACATGATAATATGCAACATGCAAGCAAATGACAAGACAACAAGAACGAATAACTGGAAGACACCTGGCGCATCGGTCTCGGGGCATTACAAAAGTCTCAATGAATTCAACCATTTAACATGTCTACCGTTTGGTTTTGCTTGACTTTTAATGTGTTTCAAAGATTCATGATCAGAATGTATCACAAATTCCTTGGGCCATAAATAATGTTGCCATGTTTCTAAGGTCTGAACAAGAGCATATAATTCTTTATCATAAGTAGAATAGCTCAGACTAGGCCCACTCAATTTCTCAGAAAAGTATGCAACAGGTTTGCCATCTTGCAATAACACACCTCCTAATCCAATTCCACTAGCACCACATTTAAGCTCAAAAGTCTTATTAAAATCAGGAAGTTGGAGTAAAGGAGCATGTGTCAACTTACCTTTCAAACCGTGAAGGCTTCTTCCTGTGCGGTACCCAAAACAAAAGGCACATCCTTCTCTGTAAGTTCGTTGAGAGGTGCAGCAATGGTGCTGAAATCTCTCACAAAACGACTATAGAAACCAGCAAGGCCAAGGAAACTCCTCACTTGTGTGACCATTTTGCGCTGCGGCCAACTCTCAATAGCTTCAATCTTGGCTTTATCAACTTCAATTCCCTATGAAGTAACAACATAGCCAAGAAAAGATACTCGGTCGGTGCAAAAGGTGCACTTTCCAAGGTTACCAAACAAACGTGCATCACGTAGAGCAATACAAACAGCACGTGAATGTTCCAAATGTTCCTCCAAATATTTACTATAAATTAGTATATCATCAAAATAGACTACCACAAATCGTCCAATGAAAGCACATAAAACTTCGCTCATTAACCTCATGAAAGTAGTAGGTGCATTAGTTAACCCAAAAGGCATGACTAACCAGTCATATAATCCAAACTTAGTTTTAAATGCTGTTTTCCATTCATCTCCCAATTTCATACGAATTTGATGGTATCCACTACGCAAATAAACTTTGGAGAATAATGTAGAGCCACTCAATTCATCAAGCATGTCATCTAGCCTAGGAATAGGATGATGATAACGAATAGTAATATTATTGATGCCTCTACAATTTACACAAATACGTGACGTACCATCCTTTTTAGGCACTAAAATGATAGGAACAACACAAGGACTAAGGAATTCGCGTATGTAACCTTTGTCGAGCAGCTCCTGTACTTGACGCATAATCTCCTTCGTCTCCTCTGGATTGGTGCGGTATGGTGCACGGTTAGGTAATGATGCACCGGGAATTAAGTCAATTTGATGCTCAATCCCTCGAATAGGTGGTAATCCTGGTGGCACGTCTTGTGGAAAGACGTCATTGAACTCCTGCAAAATGTTAGTGACATCAGGAGGCAAAGAGGAAGGCACGTCCGTGAATGAAAATAACGCCTCTTTGCACACAAAAGCATAGCAAACAGATTTGCTAAAATCTAGATCTTATCAGATTTGGTGGCAAGTAAACATGCACTTTTCAATTTAATTTCAGAAGAAACACTAGATGGTTTTTTATTAGGCTTCATTTGTTGCTCAAATTCTTTTTCCACAATCTGATTTTCACTCTTATTTTTCTCCTCTTTTGCTTTATTAGCTCTATTAATATCATCTTTCAAAATGGAATCAGGAGTCATAGGAAGCAAAGTAATATTTTTATCCTTATGAACAAGAGTATGCTAATTGTTTCTACCATGGTGTACAGAATTTTTATCAAATTGCCATGGTCTACCAAGTAATAAGGAACATGCTTGCGTAGCTACCACATCACAATCCACATAATCAGCATATGTAGAGATACTAAAATGCACACAAACGGTACGTGTTACCTTAACCTTGCCACTGATGTTGAACCATTGGATGTAGTAAGAATGTGGATGTGGTCTTGTGGTGAGAGATAGCTTCTCCACCATCTCCATGCTAGCCAAGTTATTGTAGCTCCCTCCATCTATGATGACGCGAACAGAACGTTCCTTCACAACTCCGTTTGTATGGAACAAATTATGCCTCTGGTTTTGCTCAGCTTGTGTAACCTGCACACTCAAAACACGTTGAGCAACTAAACATTCATACCTGTCAGCATCTTCAGGAGCCATGTATTGCATCTCATGAATCATCTCCACCGTGTTCTTCACGTGTAATAAGAGCCAAAGTCTCCTCATCATAGTCACTAGTGGACCCATACCCACCATCCTCAGTAGAAATCATCACACACTGACATTTGCATTCTCTCGCAAAATGTCCTCTTCCCTTACAATGACGACAAATAATATCACTTGTGTGCCCTATTGATGCCATGGAAGAAGAAGAGCTCTGCGCAGGCCCGTCAGGTGTGGTCTTGGCAGATAGTGGTGGTTGTGCCTGCTTTCTTGTATCACGGCTGGAGCTGGCACCTAATGGAGATGCTGCTGCAGTGGAAGCAGAGGATGCACATGGTGTCCATGATGAAGATCCACCTGCAGAAAATTTAGTTCGCGCCAATGCATGTCGATCCTGCACTTCACGTTCAGCTTTACAAGCAAGATGGAATAAACGAGTGATATTAGTATACTCCTTATACTCTAGAATGGTCTGAATCTCTCTATTTAATCCACCCATAAAACTTGCAAGCATAGCTTCATTCTCCTCAACAATACCACATCTAATCATGTCGTTTGTAATTCCTGATAATATTCTTCTACATAATTTTTTTCCTTGTCTTAAACGCTGCAATTTTTGAAGTAATTCACATTGATAATGTGGTGGAACCCAACGAGTACCCATAGCAGTTTTCAAAGCAGCCCAATTAGCTGGAATAGGATATAATCTACAATGCTCAGACCACCAAACACATGGAAAACTAGTGAAAGCACAAACACCAGCAGGAACACGTCTCTCCTCTGGATATTGTAAACATGTAAATCGTTGTTCAGTTTCTAACTCCCAAGTAAGATATATATCAGGAACATATCTACCCTCAAATGGTCAAATATTCAATTTCAGTTTAGGGAGATGGTCATGATCTCGTACCTGAGGGGGAGCCCTACTATTGCCATTATTTGCATGTGGATGACCTGGTGGTTGCGGTGCTGGTGGTTGCACGTAGTTCTGATTTTGATCAACCTCATCCTTGTAATCTCCCGCAAAATCATCCTCCTCCGCATCAGCAGCAGGAGCCACAGAAGTATCAATAGCAGTACCAACAGTTTGGCCAGGTGCAAGAGGGAGACGACTCGCTCAGCGGAGGGCTGTTTCGCGACGTAGAGGTAGTCGTCATTGTTGTTGTTGTTGTAGAGGTGCGTTAGGAGCAGCCGGCAGTGGTGGTGGAAGACGCGCTAGCAATTCATTAAACTTGTTATCGAGCTTTGTTTCGAATGTCTTCTCCATGCCATCTATCTTCTCCATGGCCTCTTCAAATCTGTTTAGCACATCTTGCACCTGTCCACTCATCATTTGCTGAAATTTATCATGCAACTCCTTATTTGTCATGTTCTTCCAGTTAGTCTCGTTGGCTTGTGATCCTGCCATGGTTAGCAGCAATAGAAACACACAAGAATATGATCCTATAGACTACTAACAAGAGGTGGTGGTGGGTGTCACAAATCCGTCAAGCAAATCTCGAATTATTACCAATTCTTACCCAGCAGCAGGTGGTGATCGGCAATCGTCTTAGTCAAAACTCTCAAAGCATGGATAGAGCGATTTCCAGGGAGAGTCAAACGCACGACATACATGTATGTGGAGCTGGGAAGGCTTATAATATGGTAGCAAAAAGGGTCAGCAATAATCAATTCAGAGATGCAAAGTTGAATAAATGCTCAATGACGACACTGTGCTGGTCCTAGGCTAGACCGTGCTAGAGACGCGAGCCTAGAACACTAACAAAATCACGACGCTGCACGTAAACAAGGGAGGAGCACGCTCTGAATTTTTTTCTTTTTTCACTTTTTTTCACTTTTTTTCCTCTTTTGTTTGCTCCCCAACAATTTTTTTTCAAAAAAGTCTACAAATGGTCCAAAAACTGCGTAGCCAGAATTTTCCAGACTTAGTTTTTTTAGGGTTCGGAACTATTTTTCTTCTGCGGGTAGCACGAAAGTTCGGGAGTCCTACTCTATCACGACTCGGAGTATCGCGTGATATGGAAATACAAAACAGAGTAACAAAATACTGGACTTGGACTAGGACAGGTGGTGGAGATGAATCTGGTGGAACTCGGACTGGTGGCGGCGATGAATCTGGTGGAACTCGGACTGGTGGCGGATATATGGTGCATGTAGACTCGGATTGGCGTGATGGTGGTGGATATGTGGTATATGGCAGCAGCGATGACGATGGTGGTATATGGCAGCGGTGATGACGATGGTGGTATATGGCAGCGGTGACGATGATGGTGGTATATGGCAGCGGTGATGATGATGATGCGGCGGTGGCGTGACTACTTGTGAACAGAACTCGAAACTCTAAAGGACTAGACACTAAGACCAGCAACTAGACACGACGATGCAACCGCAAACTCAACAATGCAAAACCCTAAAAAGATTATGCAACAGCTCAGATTGGTTCGGATATGATGAACTAACCCTAATTTTTTTGTGGCTTTTTCATGGACTGTAGGTATGCAGAACAGACTCGATCTAAACTACGAAAAACTGTAAAAATCTCACCGAGTAACCTAAAAATCTGATACCACTTGATAGAGGCAAGGGGCCCGATCTTTCGATGAGATGGTGGCTATCGTTTTGGTGGAAGTCGACTTTGACGACTCGAGTACGAACGTGCGAGGACACCGTGCCTTAGCAATCGCTAAACCAACTTCGAGAGGTTATTGACCACGCCGGAGCACGATCAACCTGACCACGAGGGTCTATTTCCTGCAAGCAACAAAGAACAAGCAAGAAATTGAAATTGCAATCTAGATATCGCGAATAAAAGAGGAAAGCTTTATTAATGAAGGTGGGGTTCTGTGACGTCTTGGTCTGGTCGTTGGACACAAACGAAGTACGCGAAGTTGCAGCTATGGCGAACTTTTAGTCTAAACAAAACCCAAAGTCTAAATGACGCCCTAAGGGCTGTATATATGGAGGAAGATTGGGGGATTTCATGGCCCTTGTAGGAGGGATCCAAACCCAACCCTAACTCTTGTTTCCCCACACATACGGACTCGAAAAATAGCCTATACTTAAGTATTTCGAAAATACATGGGCATGGCCCAATACATGGGCCTTTGGAGGAAATTTATGAAGTGGCATCTTGTATATTTCGTCCAAGGCTTCATGCACTCCTTATGGTGGCTTCAAAGTCCTGAAACCATCACTTGTAACTCCTTTCTGGATCCCCTTGCGCATGCCATCATCTCCATGCTTGGTCTTGCTCCAGTGTTCATCCCTCTTATCCATGCCAGGCCCTACATTTGTAAGCAAAACAAATGTATCCAATTTAGGCAGCATCATATTCTCATGAACATTAGAATCATCGCCAAGAAACAAAAGTACCTGATAATTTAATTGGCGTGCGTGAGCTCTAGTAATTGGTCTTGTATGTATAGCAGCAGGGGCTATGGGTGTAACAATGGTATTGATGTCCTCATCACACTTGCTTGTGCTTCGGCATTGTGAAGAGTGCACAAGGACACGCCTTCAAGGTGACATCTTTCTTGAGCATGGATATTAAGGATCATACTACTTGTGTTGCTTGCACCATGAGACTTATTATTCACCTTGGACCACTTGATTGCACACATGTTAGAGACCTTGCTTCGACTTGTCATTTTCACCGCTCCATGCATCACGATATATATGCCTTGTGTGTTGCATCCAATTCTTGGATTACTTGCTCCTCTCATATATTTGGTTGCAACATTGTCATCACTTCACATATGCCGTGTCACATCGATTGCTACATGCTTTCCTTGATTGCCTCACACATGATGAACACTTGCTCTTTCTATTGTGTTGAGTGCCACACTATATTCACTACACCCCAAGCACATTATGCTTGGATTGTCTTGCACTTGACCCATGTGTTTAGACACTCCATTTTATTTGGTGTTGTGAATGATTCTTATGCCTACCATAGACCTTTCATTGAGCAATTTGTGAATGTTTGCTATGAGCTTGAGGTAGATGATTGTTCACTTGTCCAACATATTTGCATCAATACCTCACATTTACATGCTTGTGCCCATGATATCCTTTATTATGCTCAATTTATGTGCTTACATGCCATGTCACAATCCTTTGTCAAACCATATGCTTTGCATGATGACGACACTTGTTTGGTGAATCACCTCTTGAATGCTTGGTTTTGCACTAATGCTAACCACATTTTTTTCAAGTGTTTGTTGTCTTTGCTCCTTTTGAAGGAATCACTACACGGTGCGACATTGGAGAGTGCCCATTGCAAGCTTCAAGATGACAAGAACTTGGTGAACGTCCACTTTTACACGGCGAAGCCATCTCTTTCACATGGTGATTTGGATTTTGATCCGAGGTCGGATCTTTCCCAAGGGAGGGGAGATGATGTGGAGCATCCTATGGACATCACCATGTCAAGAGTCCGTTTGGCAAGTGACACGTGCGACATCTACTTCACATAGAATCATATCCTTTAGATGTGCTCACTTGACCCCTTCAAGGATGGTTACTACTTGACACTCCACTCGTGTGCATGCATAGGTGTTGCCGGAACACTACGGATGTCGAGGAGGAGAGCAAGCGCCAAGGAACAACTACAACATCCGCGAGGGAAGCCTGGAAACGAAGACGCAAGAAGAAGACTGTCGAAGAAGCTCCAGCCACCGTACAACCAGTCGGGTCCAGACGTCCGGCGCCTGAAGATCCACCAGACGACCGACCCGGACCGGACGACCGGCGACCCCGCACCCGAGCCAAATGAGCAGATGTCCGACGCCAGTGGACAACCGACGACCGGCCACCTCCGGAAATCCGGCACTCCAGCATCCAAGCTAGATCGAGCAGGCGTCCTACGTCTACCGGACGTCCCGGCCGCCCGTGAGTCTTCGGACGTCCGACGCCCACTGGACGTCCGACCCCTAGCTATGTCTAGTTACAGGCTGAGGCCCATGTACCCCTTCACTTCACCTCCCATTTGTACGAAGACTATAAATAGACCTCTCCCTGCTCCTTTCTAAGATTAGCAAAGTAGTAGCTCATTTAGAGATAGAGCTTTGCTCATCCATTATAGATCTACTCCACGAGAGAGACCATGACCCCTCTTCGGAGAAGATCCACCTGGGATTCAAGACCCCTTGTGGGAAGATCCTCCTAGGATTCAAGCCCACATCTCCTTTGGATTTGGAATGAACTCTACCATCAAGACCTCCTCATGGAGATAAACCCTAACTTGTATGTTTCCCTTTGTTGTTTATGTACCTTGTGGATCTTGTGTGTTTGATTGTCTAGTGGATGTGTGATTGGACTTGTTCTTGAGTGTTTCCCTTGTGTTTTATCTCCGTTCTTCCCTGTGTTATTCGTGTTCTTCGCGGGATCCTCTCCTTTCATGAAATATCGGCCGTATAGGGTTCCACCCTACATCACGGAGAGGGCAAATGCTGAAGTACTGCGAGGCCAGAGGACAAAGACTTTTGACAGGCTGCACTAGAGCGGAAGGCGCTGGATTGATGAGTTGCTGGCGGTTCTTTGGTCAACCAGAACGCGCCAAATCAAGCCACCGGCCAGACACCCTTCGCCCTGGTATACGGGGCGGAAGCAGTTCTCCCCATGGAACTCACATACGGGTCACCTCGAGTGCTCTCTTATGATGAGCTTGAGCAAGAGCTGTTGCGGCAGGATGACGCAACGCTCCTTGAGAAAGATCGTCTTCGGGCGACTGTGAGAGGAGTGCGCTACCAGCATGCCTTGTGCCGCTACCAGAGCCGCAAGGTTCATGCCTGAAGCTTTGAGGAAGGCGACCTTGTTCTTCGGCGCGTTCAATCGGCCAAGAATTCCAACAAGTTGATGCCGAAGTGGGAAGGCCCTTATCAGCTAATACGAGTCACCAGGCCGGGCGCAGTCTGCCTGGAGACTGAAGATGCTATTCCAGTGAGCAACTCCTAGAACATCAAACATATTTGCAAGTTTTACCCATAAGGCACGGTTGCCGCCCCCTCCCCCCTGGAATCCACCTTTTGTATGAGCCTTGCCGTCAAGGCATGCAACCCTCTGTACAAAGCCAGGTGCAGACCCTGAGCATAAATAAATGAAGTGCTGGCGCCCTAAGTTTTAGCATGCATGCTACTTTGAGTCTCTCCCTCGGTTAGGGTTAATAGTGCTTAGCGGCGGCTAACCCCTAGCATAGAGGTCGAGTGTGCGTCTCTCTGTTCCTTTCCATCCTCTTTGGTTCGCAGGGTACATGGACATTTGTGCTGAGCTATTTGGAAGAAAGAGAACATGCCGATGCCCCGACCCCGACAAGCCAAGGTTGCCGGGGGCTGTAGGTCTAAGGATCCAATCACGACAAGCCAAGGTTTTCGGGGGCTGCGACATCAAATAAGTCTTTCTCCCCCACTTTGTGCCCTCATATGAACCTTGAACGTATAAGGCTTCGCTCGCTCTCGTACCATCTTGCTCCCTCTGTCCCGTGTCTGAAAACCTTACTTTGGGCCGGAACTTGGTTGTAGCACGATGAGAAGAGGGCGAGCGAGGGGCCTAATACTACTCGGCCCCTACCTCCACCAAGGGCGTGAATGTAGCCAAGCCATAGAGCAGGAGGACAGCAAGGCCTGTTGCCGGGATACAATGTTTATCTTAAGATAACGAGCACGCGTTCCTCGGTGTGGCCCTCGCCCACGCGCAAGCAAAACCCGACAAACACCCTTCTTTTCATTCATATGTTGTAAACAAGTACAACTCATACGGAATGAGTACACGAGCGAGGGGATTACAAGATTTAAATTCTACCAAGGCCCGTAGGCTTACAAACTAAAAAAAAGATAAGTGCCCCATGATCCCCGTTCTTGCCCTTTTCCTCCCAGGTGTGGAAGGTGAAGGCAAAAAGAAGGAAACGGGGAACGCGCTGATGGAGAGCTTCACAAGGAAGGCCCTCGGCAGGGAGCATGGCCGAGGGAGGGGCGGCGTGGTCAGCCGGAGTCGGCATCAATGTTCCCCTGCTCGACACCCTCGTCGTCGCTGTCGCTGTCCTCCTCGTCACTCCCGCTTGAGGAAGAGCCTTCGTCACCGGAGGAGCTCTCCACGCAGCACTTCAGGCGAGTTCCAGAGTCTCCAAAGGCCTTGACGGAGAGCAGGCCGTTCTCCATTAGTTTGAAGTAGAGAATGAGCCCCGCCGCCCGGCTATGGATACGAGCAAAAGTCTTCCATCCGCGACGAAGGTACATGACATGAGGGGCGTGAAAGTCAACGTCAACCCGTGTGCCGCCGTTCCCGCAGCCCCTCATATGCAACCTGGTCTGGGGCGGATCGAGCTCCATCTCCCAAGCGAATGGAGCAGGGAGACGAGTACGACGACGCGGTGGGCGGCGCAGCCTGATGAAGAACTCACGAGGCTGGTCCCCGACGTGGCCCTCCATTGGAGGAGGCATCGATGGCGGAGGCAAAGCCGGTGCGCCGCCGTATCCCCCTCTTCCCCGAGCGCCACGCCGACCTCGACCTCGCCCTCCCCGTTCCTCTCATGGCCGGCTCCACCGCCGCGAGCTCTTGGGAAGGAGGGACGCACTGTCGAGCAGAGACCCTCGCCGCCACAGTCGGAGGGTCGGCGCCCCCTCTCACCATGGTAGATGGAAGAACAGAGCCGAGGTGGATGGAGAGGAATGGTGAAAGATTGTGGGGTGCCATCCCCCTCCCACTTCTTATAAAGGGGCGGCGTCGGGGCTCGACCGCCCCATTCAGCCAATCCGGCCATCGGGGGCATGGGGAATCGGGACCGACCCGCTGCTCCAATTAGCGACGGCCCGGTTTCCTACCTCGTTATTTAAGGTCCATACCCCCCCCCCCCCCGTGTCCGCCGCCTGCCACCTCGGGGTCACAGGGGACACGTGGTGAGCAAGCAGAAATCAAAGGGATGGGTGAGGCGACCGTTGTCCACCCTGTGATTGCGGGGCCTGGGCTCCTTGAAGACCACGACCCAAGTCCACTCAGTAAATAAGCCGCGCCTCTGCATTTTCCTCTTTTTATGGGGAAGGCGTGAGCCGCCTCTTTACCACGATGAGACGCATGCATGCGGAAACCGCCCCACGCATGATCCCCACGTCACGCATGACCCCCCCCCCCCACGTCGCACGTTCAATGTGGGCCGTGGGGAAGCGCAGCGGACGGAAAAGTTACTACAGTAAAAATTCACCTCGCCTGCCCACGCACCGTTTTGGGCCTAGCCCAACAACGCGTTGCACTTATGTGTGGCCTAGGCGCAGGGGCTCTTGTTGGTTTACAAAAGTAGGGGCTCTCCTTTGTACCCCTTTACTTATGGATGGGTAGTCAGAGCCGCACCCACGGCCGCACTGAGCAGGGCAGAGGAGGGATGTCGGAGCGCAAGACAGCCAGAGCAATGCCAAGAACAGTTGTGCAAAGAGAGAAATAGGGCGAGGTGGACTCCCTGGCAAGACTCTTGCCGGGGCAGCTTTAGCAGTCCCGGCAAGATCCTTGCCGGGGCAACTTGCCTGACGCCAGCAGAGCGCACCACCCTTGAGCCCAAGTGTTTCCGATGCCATCAACCACATCAAAACCAAGGCTTGAGAGGCACCTCAATGGTGGCATGCAGATCTTTGTGGAGCTCATAAATACACAAGATCAGATGAGAACCAGAAGACGACGATCCTTGGCGAGATCCTTGCCAAGGAAATCCACGAGACCCCGGGTAGGATCCTTGTTATGGACGACCGCGGTGCCACGGCAAGACCCTTGTCGGGCCCCCGACAAGACCCTTGCTGAGGACATCTGCGGGGCCGCAGCCAGGCCCACGTCTGCCAAGACTCCACTGCCGCTCCCATGCAGCTGCTAGCTCATCCAGTTGGGCAGGCGTCTGCATGGCAGCATGCGGCCTCCACACCGATTCAGCAAGCACCTGCGTGGTGGCATGCAGATCTTCATGAAGGCTCCGCCATCACGCCAGCCCAGCCGCCAGCCAATGTGGTGCTACAACGCCTCGTTGGCTCGGAGGCGCGTCGGAGCCAGGCGAGGCGACGACAGCTGGGATGAGCTTCCTTGCCGTCCCCGATAAAGCAAGAGGGGCACGTCGGTTGTGCATTTAGTGCGTTTTGTCCGACGGTGCCAGAGGATAGACTCAACCGCGATGCACCTTTCCACCTCATGTGTGCCACTGTGGCAACCCCTTTTGTCTATAAAAGGAGGCCCGAGGCGTACTGGAGGGGGATTCGGATCTTTGGAACTAGAGAGACACCGTAGCTAGTTCAAGAACTCAAGAACACTCAAATATACATCAAAGCATGACTAGGGTATTACGCGCCTCTGTGGTCCGAACCTGGGTAAACGATCCTTGTGCTGACCGCCAGACCCGCTCTTTGCACAACCCCGTGCCCGCCAACCATAGAAGGGATCCCAGTGATCCCGTAGGTGTCGTTTCCCACGGATAAATGGAAAATATAGTAAACAGATAGAAACAGAGGAATAAACAGAGCAATACTATGGTTGCTGTGAATACATAGCTACCCACGTCGAAACGACTCAACAAAATAAAACGCGTCCATGAGACCATGACCAGCAGCCCTTGCCTACGGTAGCTCTTGGCTCTGCCTAAACTCGTGCAGGCATTCGTCCAAGCGGTCGACACACTCGCGGTACATCTAGAGCGCGATATCGAGCTCCAAGTTAGCTATTGCATCAGAGATCACCAGCTCGAGTATGCGACGGCCATGTTCCTCTACTGCGCCCAGGTGGACACCTGGGCCAAGGAGGCGGCCGAGCCTACGGACCAGCGCATTGGCATCCAGCGGGCCACAAACAAGGCGAACAGCGCCACACATGCGAACGGCGCGGCGGGCGTCTAGTGCAAGTACGGCGCTGCCGGCCTCTGGTACAAGTATGGTGCTAAGGGCCTCTGCCCACTCCTGGCGAGGAATGGGGGTACTGACTGGACGGGTTCCTAGCTACGACGCCGTGTCGACACCAGGCAAGCGCTGACGGATCCGCTCTTGCTGTGCGGCGCGCCACGCCTCTCATTCTGTGGCACTCCAACAGTCTCACTGTGTGGCGAGCCGCAGCCTATCAGCGCAGACGCGCCTAGCTTGCTCTACTGCGCGCCATCGATCATGTTGTGCGGTGAGCTGTAGCATGTCGGATCTTGATCCGCGGCGCTCAAGTGCCATGCACGAAAGGTCTGCTCAACCCTGGAGATGACGCACATCACTACATCGTCCACCGCGTTGCCAGGGAGTGCCTCGGCCTCGACAGGCCGTGGCGCCTGCTCATTTTCCTGGTCGACGAGGTTGATGGTAGAGGCGATGCTTTGGTGGGTTGGCATGCTTGGAAAAGGCGGATGTGCTACAGGATGGGCTTGTCGCCTCCGTGTGTTGCGCACCGCCTAGGTTTATGCGCAATATCGCTGGGTGGCGGGAAACAGATGAGGAAATGGCGGGAAACCGTGGCGTGTTCATAAAATGCCATCAATTAATGGAAACTTAGCATAGAAGGAACATCGAGCTAGCACAAGAAGTCGATGATGATCAGATGAACACATACCACACTAGGGAACCTGTTGGTGATGAATTCATCAATCACAAACAGTTGAATACTATCAAGTGTTTGCCCACAACACACGCAGCTTATTCCATCACAAACAGGTCAGATGGATCAATTGTACGCCACGTATCGCACATTGTCAAAAAGTAATGCGGTAGACCTTCTTTAACATGTGTTAAAAAAACAAGGACCTCAAGGTTAAATTAACTCATGGCTGCTCCATCAACACAACTTCTCATCCAGTCATCCATCTGATGGCTACAACAGCCTGAGCACACTTAACTTGAGAGTTCTCTTACATGATCTACTAGTGGAAAAACTAGTCCTTGCTGATATAGGTTGCCTCTTCGCATCCTTATGGCATATCCGGATGACCGCCCATCCCCCAATGGCCAATAGATGTTGTGTAGACAGAGCATAGCACATATGTCTTATTAGAAGCAATCGTCTGTGTTATTATCAGTCTTCACACACATTTCTGATTATAGACCTGTTTGCCGCATATCACACACATCTTGATATGTTGAACCGTTTCTGTTCTCTTGTCTCAACTCAAACAGTTCATCCGAGTGAACCGCATGCCATATATCGCACACACCTTGATCTGGCTGGCCGTTTCTTTTGTGTTGCCTAATCACAGACAGTTCATCCGAGTGAACTATATGTTGTATATCGCACACACCTTCATCTGGCTGCCTGTTTCTTTTGTTCCTCCTCATCACAAATAGTTAATTCAACTGAACTGTGTGCCCTGCATCACACACACAACTAAACTTTGAACCGTGTTTGATGCATCCTCCATCACAAACATTTTGTACCTTTTTTGACGGGTCTTTTACACCACCTTTTGCGATTATTGCATCACACACAGTTTCGTCGAAGGGTCTCTGATCGTAGTGTCGCGTTAGTAGCATCATGTAGTAGTGTATTTAAAAGTCGAGGGCAGGGCTTTTCCCGCAAGGTAGGCAGGGCAGTTCCGCCTAGTCGGTTCGACAGAGACGCGAGAAGATGAGGGAGTAGGCTGCTGCAAACGTAGGGCTGTGTGATTTGACAGCAAGTTACTGCTAGACAGGTGGGGCCCCGTGATTTGACTTGCCATTATCATTTTAACTGCGGCGCTAGGAATGGCGTGAGTCTCTCGATTCCTGATGACCTCCATGGTCTACAGGTGCCTCTCCCAATGCTCCACCATGTAGAGGTTGGCTCTTGCATGAGAGCCCACTCCTCCACTTTTTCCATGCCTCTTTCCTCCACATATGCAAAAATGCCATGTAAGCGGGCTTATAGACCACTATTGTACTTCCTCGTACAGGTTCTAAGCCTACCATATAGGCATAAAGTCTGATGTGGCAAGCTAATTGAGAAGAGAGAGACTAGTTTGGTGACCCCAGGAAGAAACGGTGCTAAGCGCGTGTACCTAGGTGAAAAGACAATTTTGAGTCTATAGCTAATTAAATGAAGCAAACTTAGCAACAAAAACTACGCACCTATCCATTGGGGACTTGAGTTGCTAAGCCATTTAATGCCCTTAGCACCTCATCTAAGCACCATTTCATTGGAAGAGGTCACTCCTTGGCAAATGCAATAAATACTATGAAGAAACAGGTAGAGAGAAGTAAAAAAATACTCTTATAGCCAACCTTATAGCTAACCTTGTTGTATGAGTCACTAAGTGATGATTGTGTATGACATGCCAACATCAGATAGCCTAACGCACCATGTTAAATCTCTAAGGGCGCGACCGCGCGAGCGAGGCAACGGTAATGGTAGGCGCGACCATGATACGGGCTGCTGGAAGCCCTTGGATCTGAGATCGAACGGCTGCATGCTAAGTTGCTGAAAATTTACAGAATAACTCTCCAGGGTAGGATATTCACCCATTGGTCTAGAATCATGCCATGCAGCCGTTCGATCTCAGATCCAATGGCTCTCGAAAGCCCGTATCATGGGAGAATGGAAAGCTTCGTGTCACCTGTAATTTTCCCGACGCTTGACATGACATCAAAAGTTATTTAATTGGGCGTCCAGTAGGCATGGCATCTAATTGGCCCCCCATAGTACTGTGCATGAATCCATTTATCCACTAGGCAAGCCACTACCCTGCCGATCGCACGCCCCACTCAACATTTTTACAATCGAAAAACCGTTAGTAGTTCGCTCCTACTCGTCCGCGAATGTCCTTTAACATTACAGTAGTTTTCTCCTAGGCGTCCCGTCCTTTCACATTACGATAGTTCCACTAATCCTAACCCTCCGCCGAAATCCATGGCGTCTCAAATCTCCATGATCGGTAGTGAGTACAAGGTTAGAACCATCACCGGTGATGAGTTCGATGTCATCTACACCCGTTCTTCCGTGACGGTGAAAGGATGCCTTGCTCGCTTCAGACGCATGTTCGAAAACTCAAATGATGAGTGGGTCGCTGGGCTAGATGTTGAGTAGACCACAACCCTGGACAAAAGAGAAGAATCTAAAGGAGGAAGAGAAGATGAAGCCCTCCGTGATCTAGGTTTGCATGCATAACTTGTGCTTGGTCTACCATATATGCATGCCGGCGTTGAGTACGAGGGATTTAAGAAGTTCCTCGCGGGCGACCTAATCAAATTCGTTATTGTAGACTTTACGACCGACAGAAGAGTCCTGGGTCAGATATGCCTCGTTGTAGGCGAGCCCTTCGACCTCCAGAAGAATGGGCTGGTGCCCTCCCATGATCAGCCTTCAATGCTGACCCTGGCAGGAGCCATGGTTCATCCTTCATAAGGCAAACTGAAGAAACCTTCGCCCAAGTTTCATCATCAGGCATGGCAGTGGAATGTACTAGATATAGACCACATCCGGTATGCTGCAATGGATGCCTACTTTTGATTCAATATCTACAAGGGTTGGATGAAGAGCATGAGCCAAGTGAGTGGTTCAAGCAAAGAAGTATCGGCCAAGAGGAAGAGGGACAAGGACGAAGTAGAGCACGTGGATGAGCAGTCCGAGCAAGGCGGCAGTGTCGTTGCTCATGGTGGTTCTAATGCAGTGTCTACCGGATTAGTTGCTTAGTTTAATTTTAGGGGTGCTTAGTTTTATTTGCGGGGTGTGTTGCGCTGAGCCCCCAGCAGAACTATGTTATGTTCCTTCTCGTTACTTTAACTCTTCAATACGTACATACTAGTATTTCATACAATTCATCTTTTAGTTGGTAGTACTACCACTCGTTTCTTCACATTATATACATACAATATATATGGCCAACACTAGCCAGCAGTTTAGTTGTCAAAGAATTTCAGGGTGCTTAGTTTTATTTGAGGGGTGTGTTGTGCTGGACACCATTATTGTGACTCAAAACTCTTTTGCCATGTTATAATGACACAAATAACTATGGACCAACATGCCAACTCTCCCTCTATCTCACTACAGTACAATAAAGTGTGGGGCCTACTTGATCCCAACAGTGTTCTTATTTTCCTATAAAATTATTCGCTTGGTTACTCCAGACAAGCGGGGCCACACTTATCGTTGTGATATAGAGAGAATCGGCTTATTTTTGTAATATAACATGGTCAACGGGTTTGACGTGAAAATAACAATGTCTAATGGCATTTTTAAGCAAACATCTAACGGAACGATAGCATTTTTGAGATATCTAATTGCATTTTTGAGCAAGCATCTCACGAATTGATGGCATTTTTTAGTAGTTGTAACTTATAATGGCAAAACTGAGTAGTGATACATAACTAGTGGCATAAATAATAAGAACCCAAGAATTAAATAGGTATGCTAATTTCTTTAATAGAATTTAGCACCCCATTTAAGCACGTACTAGCTTTTTTAATAGTACTATATGCATAATTTGGCAACGAGCGCTCTCTATATGTACCACCTTTTTTCTTTAATTTCATCTTGTTAGTTTTGCTCCATGGCGGAATCCATCGATACTACTACTGTACAAAAGTATACATTTTTTAAAAGGCTAGAGGACAGGGTAGTCTTGCTTGGTCGGTTTCACGAGAGGCGAGGGCCTTTGTGATTTGACGACTCATTACTACTGGAAGGCGGGGCCTTGTGAGTTGACTGCTCGTATAAATGTTGCCAATGACCTAAGGAGGAGCAAAGAACCGTGCGGTATACTCAAGTTTTCCACTGGAGTACTAGTACAACGGAGGAGCAGGAAACACAGCAGCCCAGTGCCATATGGCAATAAAAATGATCTAATTTGCTGGTCATTGATCCCACGACGCCGCTCATCATTAGCATCGTTCTATTCATGCCTCGCAGAGAACGTGACACATGCGGCGAAACACCCGAAGAAAAAGAAGAAACACAAGAGGTAAAGAAGAAGGAAGATTATCAGCCCAAAAAAAGAAGGAAGACACACACACAAGTCTGGGGTGCTGCTCTCTACTACATGAAGGGTTGCTAGCCACGGAGTCATAACGGCTTCTTCATCGCCTCCACGCCCTCCATATCCTTGTACATATCCTCCACCATCTTCATCATTCTGTCAATGACGCAAGATTTCTCAACGCGAGCATTCATCATCTATTCCACGACCACATTACGTACCTTGATGGCAGTCGGGTGCTCGATGCGGAGCTTCACCAACTCCTCCTTCTGTTCCATGAAGAGGGCCTGTAGCATCTTCATCTAGGAACTACGCTTCTCATGCAGCTTCTTCCAGCTGGCGTTCTCCTCCTTCAGCAGGTCGAGCTCATGGCAGAGTTTCGCCTTGTCTTCCTGAAGTTGCAGGATTTCGCTGGTCGCCTTCTTATCCGAGGCAATGCTCTTCTTCAGCAGCATCACCAAGCCGGTGGTCAACTCCCCCTACTCATTAAGCTCAGCGGGCATGTCGTTGAGGCCCTCCTTCAGCAGCTCCACCAAGGCGTCGATGAACTCCTCCTGCTTATTGAGCTGATCGGGCATGTCGTTGAGGGATAACAACTCCAACGCCGCTAGCTCGGGATGTTCGCCTCTGCAGCTAGGGCGCTCCTGGGAGCCCTCGCCTCCATGGCTAGGGTACTCCTGGGAGCACTTGCCTCCGCGGCTAGGGCGCTCTTGGGAGCTCTCGCCTGCCCCGTGAGAGATCTTTTGAGGTCTCTACGAGGCGGTGAGCCCTCTTTTTTTTCGCGGCCTTGGTTGCCGCTCCCTTGTTACGAGTTGTTCTCCACCTAGAGCTCTGCACACCGGCCATGGCATGGACGGACGAACAAGAAAGACTTATGAGGAGGAAGAGGTAGAGTGATTTTTGGCTAGGTACTAGTTCCCCTTTTTATAACCTAGTACTAGCACTAGTACTAAAACCTGCATAGTGGGAAGTGGGAACACGTTCAGGTTTGATGCGTACTAGGTGTGAGCAGGTCTGCACTTAATTATACTGTACACTTTGGAATGTGATGGGAACAAGCTAAAGATTAATTGATGGTTCTGGTTTCGAGGCTCAAAATGGCTCCCGGTGAGTTTCCTAGGACACAACTTTCAAGTACTACTGGTAAAATATGGTCGCACAAGTCAGTGATGTATAATTGGTCGTACATGTCAGACCAAGCTGATGCGTGTCGCGGGTCTGACCGACCATCTATTGGTGCGACCGACCCTACATATTACACGATGGAGACTTCTGGTTGTGGCTTCGGGTGATTGTCATGACCAAGCATTCAAAAACTAGTGATAAATCAATTACCATCTTTTTCCAAATGACCAAGTATTTTCGTAGGAATACAATACATAGAGATGGAGTGATTGTCACGGTTGCAAACCTCCATGGCATCGCAAGTTCACTCCAGCAGCAACCGAGTAGGTCACTACATCGCCGGCGGGGAAGGAGGGCAGCTCACCTCGCCTATGATGCATGCCCAGAGGTGCCGCTGCAGCTTGTCCCGTGATTTGGCTTCTCCTACCGCCCATTTGAACAGTTGCACCGGCTGTTCATGCCATTCTGCAGGCATGCGTGTTCTTCCCTCCGCAGTTGACTCCTTGAATATGATCTCTGCCATTAGCCCTAGCTCGAAATCAACGCGACGCTGCCAGATGCTTACATCCCTCTACATCTCTCTGCTGAGATGAACTTGCGCCTCCGCCTTGTGCTATGAGAGGCACAACTCCTTGGAACTTCTCTCCAATCAATGCGACCCTTCCTCAATCCGATTTGCCCTTGCTGCCTAGCACCTGAAACTCAGCCCTGGCATGTCCTCCGGCGCCACTGATTTGTGATTCCAGAGCAATGGATCCCCTCGAAAACCAATATGGGTTTCGCTCAAAGGCGGCAGTGCTATGGGCCGTTCGAGAGGGCATCCCACGGGATCCTGGGATCTAAGGGATTATCCATGGTGGGATCCTCCATGGTGGGATCCGGTGGGCGAGGCGGGGAGGCGAGCCTAGGTGCTAGGAGAGCCCTACGAGGCTATGATAAAGATAGTACTACTCTAGTCCATCAATATTTAAATACAAAGGCCACCAATAATAGCCCTGGCAAATATTGATCATGCTACCCGCGTCCTGGTTTATTGGCCCCCTTTTTTGTGCCACTTTTTATGACATGCATAAATATTATGTTACTTAATAATATGGTCAAAAATGGCACAGAATATGAAGGAGACCAATGGAAGTAGCAACCCATGATTAAACTACTCGCATGCACGCTGTGCAGTAGTAATGTCTTTCTCAACTACTTCCTCTCTCACGTCCACTCAATTTGCATGTGTTGTATTAATTGACCATCAATGAAGTGAAGGACTTTACACGCGTCAAATTATCACATGGGGTCGATCTTTGTACAAAAATGCGTCCCCCAGTGTACCCGCGTGTGCGTGCGAGGGAATGAGTGCATGTGTGGCGTATGTGCACATCTTCATTTCGTGCATGTATTGCCAGTGTGCCTCAGAGAGGACGAGTACATTGTTTTAGAACCAGTAGCACGTCACTGTGATCAATCCACACAAGGAGGTCGCGACAACACCTCCACATGTGCCATGTGGCTTCATGAACTGAAAGAGAGAGACTGTGTAGCATGCCGTCGAAATTCTAATTTACGTGTTTTGCACATACTCGAAGTACTAGTAAGGTACACGTGCATTGCACACATCAGATTTGTCAACCAAATTATGAATAAATACCACACTATAGCATGTAAGCTTTGAGTCATGTATGCATGATGTAGACGTTCATTTAATTCTTATAGTTCATCTCATTCAAAATCAATTAGTTTTTATAAAAAAGCTAGGGCCTCTTTGATTCGTAGGATTTCCTAAACGCGGGAATAGGAAAAACATGGGATTAGAGTGGAATGTCGTCTTGAATCCTACAGGATTGTACGAGTGTTTGATTGTGCATAGAAAAAACGTAGGATTCTTTCAAAGAGGTTTGAGTGGATGGAATGTTTCCTATGAAATCTAGTGCAAATGAATCATATGGAAAAAAATCCTATGGTTTACAATCCTACAAATCAAATAACCAAGATAGGAAATATTCCTGATGAGGACATCAATACCATTGTTACACCCACAACCCCTGCTTCTATACATACTGGACCAATTACTAGAGCTCGCGCACACCAATTAAATTATCAGGTACTTTCGTTTCTTGGTAATGATTCTGATGTTCATGAAATATGATACTGCCTAAATTGGATACATTTGTTTTGCTTATAAATGAAGGGCCTGGCATGGATAAGAGGGATGAACACTGTCGCAAGACCAAGCATGGAGATGATGGCATGCGCAAGGGGATCCAGAACGGAGTTACAAGTGATGATTTCGGGACTTTGAAGCCACCATAAGGAGTGCATGAAGCCTTGGACGAAATATACAAGATACCAGTTCATAAATTTCGCCCAGAGGCAATTCTAGGTGCTGCGTCACCTTATTATTGGGCAGGCCCATGTACTTTCGAAATACTTAAGTATAGGCTGTTTTTAGAGTCCGTATGTGTGGGGAAACAAGAGTTAGGGTTGGTTTCGGACCCCTCCTCCAACGGCCACGAAATTCCCCCCTCTTCCTCCATATATACAACCCTTAGGGCGTCGTTTAGACTTCGGGTTTTGTTTAGATTAAAAGTTCGCCATAGTTGCAACTTCGTGTACTTCGTTTGTGTCCAACGACCAGATCAAGATGTCATAGAACCCCACATTCATCAGTAAAGCTTTCCTCTTATATTCGCAATATCCAGATTGCAATTTCAATTTCTTGCTTGTTCTTCGTTGCTTGCAGGAAATAGACCCTCATGGTCAGGTTGATCATGCTCCGGCGTGGTCAATAACCTCTCAGAGTTGGTTTAGCGATTGCTAAGGCGCGACGTCCTCGCACGTTCGTACTCAGATCGTCAAAGTCGACTTCCACCAAAACGATAGCCACCATCTCATCGAAAGATCGGGCCCCTCGCCTCTATCAAGTGGTATCAGATTTTTAGGTTGCTCGGTGAGATTTTACAGTTTTTCATAGTTTAGATCGAGTCTGTTCTTCATACCAACAGTCCACGAAAAAGCCACAAAACAATTAGGGTTTTGCATTGTTGAAGTTGCGGTTGCATCGTCGTGTCTAGTTGCTGGTCTTAGTGTCTAGTCCTTTAGAGTTTCGAGTTCTTTTCACAAGTAGTCATGCCGCCTCCGCATCATCATCATCACCGCTGCCATATACCACCATCATCGTCACTGCTGCCATATACCACCATCGTCATCATCGCTGCCATATACCACCATCGTCATCATCGCTGCCATATACCACATATCCACCGCCATCACGCCAATCCGACTCCACCTGTAACATATATCCGCCACCAGTCCGAGTTCCACCAGATTCATCGCCGCCACCAGTCCGAGTTCCACCAGATTCATCTCCGCCACCAGTCCTAGGCCGAGTCCAGTATTTTGTTACTCTGTTTTGGATTTCCAGATCACGAGATATGTGGCACCCCGGCTCAGAGAAAATAGGAACGCCCCGTATTCCAGCCCAGAGATCGAGGAGAAGTCTTCTGGAATACGACACTGCTTAGCATAGAACAAACCAACTTTCTCTTATTACACGAATATGATTACAAGGTCTCTGATATTACAATGAATAACATCGGCACGATGACACTACGCCATCCTCAGTTGCTCTATGCAAGCAGCAGAACAACTCGAAGCAGCGGAATAACTCTAGCAGCGGAAAAACTAATGGTAGCGGAACAACGATGACGGTGGAGGACTCCAATCCGCAGGGACTCTGGCTGGAACACTTATCCTAGCTCGCGAACACAGGAACAACACTAAACAAGCAAGCAATCCAGGCACGACCTGCAAGCTGGCATGACACGCTAGGTCAGTACATTGAATGTACTTGCAAGCTCGCAATTAACCAGAAGCATTCAAGAAAAACAACAGCATGGCAATTACAGGATAAACATGAATTAACATTAGATCCTCATAACAACATGACATCCAAAGTAATACTCCCAAAATAATACCAGATACCATCATGAAAATAATCATAATAGCCACTAAGAATCCAAAGGCAACATGAACATGATACAGCTAGAACAATATAAGCATGGCATGAACATATAAATCTGACGATACTAGCATGCAACATGATGACACTATATGCACCAATTATTTTGCTCGGGTTATCTCGTAACCATCACACGCAAAATTTACCAACCTCGTACATTACACGACCATCTCAGGATCAAATCAAGCTTGGTATAAACATTACTGTAGTAACCTCTAAATGACCACAAGGAGCTTGATCTATACCCATGATTCTCGCACAACATCACGAATATCCAAAAACTCGGTATCCTCGATACCACGGTGATCATTCCGGCGATTAAAACCAAAGTAACTCATGATCCTTACGGCGATTATCACCAAAGTAACTCGTGATCCTTACAGCGATCACCACCAAAGTAACTCGTGATCCTTATGGCGATCACCACCAACTTATTTTATCACCGAACCGGGGTTGTCATTAATCAAGTTATTATTACTACTGTTGACTCACGGTGGGACCGTCATGAACTGGGTTTCTATCGATAGACTTTATATACACTCTGCAGAGGTAGCACACTATACCCACACCACGGAACCCATGGCCTCGTACTCCCATTCGGGTGGACCAACGGCGTTCCGACAAAACCGATCTACTGCCATGACACTCTCCCGGCCACTCCGACCCACTCCCAACTAGGCTAGTCCTGGGTGGCCCCGTGTCTACCAAAGACACCCCGACCACCGTTGTGGTCAAAACTCCCTCACGGGGACCGGATCCATAAAACTAAAAACAACGGGCACACAAGGTTATGTACGCCTACCTGATCAGGGTAAGCACGCCCATAACCTTCCATCGTGGGAGGCACCGGCGAGATGCACGACAATAGACCCAGTTAGGACCTGACCCATAAGGTAAGCGTGGTTGCACTGGTCAGTTTCGATCTGGCGGCACCATGACTCGGCCAACAGTTGTTCAAGTTCAAATTAATCCGGTTAAACTTGAATGCAAAATGTTGAGCCATGATAAAAATAACATGATGCAATGACAATGCATGAGCATAATATCAACATAAGCACGGGATGCAACATAACTGTCCATCATATCAACTGTGAAATAATCTCCACTGAACATGGCATAATGACGAGCATAAATATTACAAGTGCAACACTACTCATAGTATAACATAACACGACCACTAGCATCAACCATAAATAACATGCAAGAACTCATCAATAACATTACCGAGTAAACACTTTACCAACTAGTAGTAAAGGAACAATGCATATTAACAATATTCGGTAACCGATGTTAGTCATGCACCGAACAACATGACCAACCCAACATGTACTACTATCAAACATGGCAATATGAAAGTAATGCTAGCAACTAGAAGGGCATGATAATCAGGTGCATAACAACATAGCAAACAAGTAAGCACAATCCCAGGAGCATTACTGAAACAACGGTAACCACATTTTAAACAAGCAATCATTTAATAAATATTCAAGTTGAAAACCATGGCTACTGCATGACTATCATGCAGTGGGTATTGTGGCTTGCCTGGGGGTGAAGAAGGCACTGGGAAGAAGTGCGGTGAAGCCGCGGAAAGATTTGCCAGAAACAGTTCTCTCTCGGAGGGGCTGTTTATGTGCAAGGGAAAAATGGTCATTTTCACAGTGTCAAACCATAGTGAAAGTGAAACCAGCAGAACGGGCTCGACGAAGCGAAGACGTGGGCTTTGGAATCACCTCAAACGGAGTTGTGGTTAAAAAGATATGAATGGTTGAAGTTTAAGGACTTTTCTGCAAAACTATCATCACCAACAAGTCCCTGAGTGGATAAGACAGAGGCGTAAAATTAGAAATACACTTTCTGATTAAGAAAACGCATTCTGGGCTGAAGCAGCGAGGAAATACGCTTTCAGAAAAGGAAAACATACTCTGGCCGAAACAGAGGGAAAATACGCTTTCCCGAGGTGAAAACGTACTCGACCGAGTACGCCTCCACTTAATCCAGTCAGCAGGGGCGGGGCCGGGGCTTGTTTCACTGACGTGCGGGTCCCACGGGGCCCATGGCCAGCTGGCAGGGAGGGGACGCCATCTCCTTCTTCTCCTCGCGCCTGCCCGAGAGAGCAGGGCAGGAGCTCGTTGCCGGCGCTCGTCCGGTCGATTCCGAGGACCGTATGCCGTGCTCCGACCACCGGCGTGCTCAGGGGAACGAGGCGCGCCCGCGGATGCGCAGAACGGCCGTCGAGGGGATCCGGGTGAGAGGGGATGGGACCGTGGTGGACGGCATCTTCGGGCGGCGATGGAGCTCATGGCCAGAGGCCATTGGAGGAGGAGGCGAATGGGTGGGGAGGCTCCCCGGGGTGTGGTGGTTTGCCTGGAGGTGGAGAAAGAGGGAGAGGAGGCTACGGCGGCGATGGTGGGCACAGAGAGCTTTAGAAGCTCGGGCGAGTGGATGGGGAGGGGGAGTGGGGTGCTTGGAGGCCAGTGGTGTGCTCGAACAGCTCGGGGAAGGCCTATTTATAGGCGGGGCGAGGGCTTGCCACGCTGGCGTCGCCGCAGACATGCGGCCGGCGCCGCGGATGCGTGTGCTTGCGCATGAGCTTGGGGAAGGCGAGGACAAAGGCAACGGACGAACCACAGAGGTTACGGAGACGATGCCGAGCTCGTGGACAAGAGGGGAAGAAGCCGAACGCCATAAATGCCCGGTCGGCACTGTGTGCTCGTGGACGCGCGACGTCTTTGTGTTGGTGAGGAAGAGGATGGAGGGGGAGAGGGGTCCAGGAGAACGGTGACGACGCGGGCTAGCTGTGGGACATGCTCACGAGCTCGAAAACGCCGAGAGGAGGAAGGGGTCCAGCACAAACAACCACTGGACGCGCGCACTGCACATAGAGCGCGTGCATAGAAACGCCATTGTCGTGGTCACCATGTGCAATGGCATGTAGTGGTAGAAATGGGTTGTAAATTGTTGTCTAGGGGTAAGTCTCTCCTGGTTAAGTTGTTACTGAGGTGGTAGATCGATGAAAACTGCCTTGGTTAGAAGGTAAATGAGGTCTGAAGTTTAATACAGTAAACTTGATCGTGTACTACTGATCCACAGGAGAGGGATTGGGTCAAATGGAGTTGTCTGGTAGGTCTAGGGTAAGAAGAACTTACACCCTGGTAATTTTGAGAAGAATTGGAGCACTAATTAATATAGTTGCTTTACAACTAAGTAATCTGGTCCAGAATGAAGATCATGATGATGCTCTCAAATGGAGAAGCCACTTGAGCTGAACTTTGGCAAGGCGGGCTTATTTGGCCATATGAAGATGCTTCAAAAGGTTTCATACCAATTGGATAAACCAAAATGGTACTTCCTTCACAAACATTTCCACTGACCAGAAACTTGCAAAAATTCTAGACGACAAATGGCTTGATGAAACATGCCCAAAATGGGTGGATGTAGGTTATATGGATAACAAAAGGCCTAGAAACATTTGTAGCCATAATGGAACAAGATAAAATATACTTGCTTCACAAACTGAAATTTTGGACAGAATCAAAGAATTAAAGGTGAGTTCACATGGAGGCATGACATGAGCTCTACTTTGGTGGAGAGCTATTATATGATGATATGAAGGGCCATGCAAAATTGCAACTCATTTGGATATGCCTAGCTTGTACTTCCTTCACAACCAGTTCCCTTAGACAGGAACTTTGGAAAATTATAATTAAATAATTACTAGGAAAATGAGGTTCCACTTTGGCATGTGGCAATGATATGGACAGGAAAAGGTGTCCAAGGAGTTTGAGGTCAATTGGGAAAATATAAATGGCACTTGCTTCACATTCTACCATTTAGGGCAGAATAGGAATTGAATTATTTGAGCATGATGATAAACATGACAAATGAAATATTGTGCCATATTTGAGAAAGATGTGAGCCAAACAATTTATGAGAATTATTTGGGAATTTTAGGAGTGATAGAAATATAGGTTGCTTCACAACCTAGGGCAAATTGGGTTATTCCTCTAATAGAAAAGGAATATTCCCAATAAAAAGAATATTGGGATTTGGGCTAGGATGAAAATGACAGGGCCTACGGAAGGATTTGGGAATGAAAAGCCACTCTGGAAAACAAAGAAGAGGGCATCTTCTTCAGTTTCCAGACCACAAAGCCACGGAAAGAGAAAACTCAAGCAAAAATCTCAGAAAAACAAAAGAAAAAGAAAGGGCCAAATATCAGGCTGCCACACGATACTGCGAGTCGTGATACAGTAGGACTCCCGAACTTTCGTGCTGCCCACAGAAGAAAATTAGTTCCAAACTCAAAAAAAACTAAATCTAGAAAATTCTGGCTAGGCAGTTTTTGGACCATTTGTAGACTTTCTCGAAAAAAAATTGTTGCGAAGCAAAAAAGAGAGGGAAAAAGTGCAATAAAAAAGTGAAAAAAATAAAAAAAATCAGAGCGTGCTCCTCCCTTGTTTACGTGCAGCGTCGTGATTTTGTTAGTGTTCTAGGCTCGCGTCTCTAGCACGGTCTAGCCTAGGACCAGCACAGTACTGTCGTTGAGCGTTTATTCAACTTTGCATCTCTGAATTGATTATTGCTAACCCTTTTTGCTACCATATTATAAGACTTCCTAGCTCCACATATATCTACGTCGTGCGTTTGACTCTCCCTGGAAATCTCTCTATCCAAGCTTTGAGAGTTTTGACTACAACGGTTGCCGATCACCGCCTGCTGCTGGGTAAGAACTGGTAAGAATTTGAGATTTGCTTGACAGATTTTTGACACCCACCACCACCTCTTGTTAGTAGTCTATAGGATCATATTATTGTGTGTTTCTATTGCTGCTAACCATGGCAGGATCACAAGCCGACGAGACTGACTGGGAGAACATGACGAATAAGGAGTTGCATGATAAATTTCAGCAAATGATGAGTGGACAGGTGCAAGATGTGCTAAACAGATTTGAAGAGGCCATGGAGAAGATAGATGGCATGGAGAATATGTTCGAAACAAAGCTCGATAACAAGTTTAGTGAATTGCTCGCGCGTCTTCCACCACCACCGCCGACTGCACCTAACGCACCTCTACAACAACAACAACGACGACTACCTCCACGTTGCGAAACAGCCCTCCGCCGAGTGAGCCGTCTCCCTCTTGCACCTGGCCAAACTGTTGGTGCTGTTGTTGATACTTCTGTACCTCCTCTTGCTGATGCGGAGGAGGATGATTTTGCGGGAGATTACGAGGATGAGGTTGATCAAAAAAAGAACTACGTGCAACCAGCAGCACCGCAACCACCAGGTCGTCCACATGCAAATAATGGCAATGGTAGGGCTCCCCCTCAGCTACGAGATCATGACCATCTCCCTAAACTAAAATTTTATATTCCACCATTTGAGGGTAGATATGTTCCTGATATATATCTTACTTGGGAGGTAGAAACTGAACAACAATTTACATGTTTACAATATCCCGAGGATTGACGTGTTCCTGCTGCTGTTTGTGCTTTCACTAGTTTTGCATGTGTTTGGTGGTCTGAGCATTGTAGATTATGTCCAATTCCAGCTACTTGGGCTGCTTTGAAAACTGCTATGCATACTCGTTGGGTTGCACCATATTATCAACGTGAATTACTTCAAAAATTGCAGTGTTTAAGACAAGGAAAAAAATCTGTAGAAGAATATTATCAGGAATTACAAACTGGCAGGATTAGATGTGGTATTGTTGAGGAGAATGAAGCTATGCTTGCACGTTTTATGGGTGGATTAAATAGAGAGATTAGGACCATTCTAGAGTATAAGGAGTATACTAATATCACTCGTTTATTCCATCTTGCTTGTAAAGCTGAATGTTAAGTGCAGGATCGACAGGCATTGGCGTGAACTAACTTTTCTGTAGGTCGATCTTCATCATGGACAACCACCACTATCTCCATCAGGTGCCACCTCCAGCCGTGATACAAGAAAGCAGGCACAACCACCACTATCTGCCAAGAGCACACCTGACGGTCCTGCGCAGAGCTCTTCTTCTTCCATGGCATCAACAGGGCACACAAGTGATATTATTTGTCGTCGTTGTAAGGGAAGAGGAAATTTTGCGAGAGAATACAAATCTCAACGTGTGATGATTGCTACTGAGGATGGTGGGTATGAGTCCGCTAGTGACTATGATGAGGAGACTTTGGCTCTTATTACACGTGAAGAACATGATGGAGATGATTCTGATCATGAGACGCAATACATGGCTCCTGAAGATGATGACAGGTATGAATGTTTAGTTTCTCAACGTGTTTTGAGTGTGCAGGTCACACAAGCTGAGAAAAATCAGAGGCATAATTTGTTCCATACAAAGGGAGTTGTGAAGGAACATTCTGTTCACGTCATCATAGATGGAGGGAGCTGCAACAACTTGGCTAGCATGGAGATGGTGGAGAAGTTATCTCTCACCACAAGACCACATCCACATCCTTACTACATCCAATGGTTCAACAACAGCGGCAAGGTTAAGGTAACACGTACTGTTCGTGTGCATTTTAGTATCTCTACATATGCTGATTATGTGGATTGTGATGTGGTACCTATGCAAGAATGTTCCTTATTACTCGGTAGACCATGGCAATTTGATAAAATTTCTGTACACTATGGTAGAAACAATCCGCATACTCTTGTTCATAAGGATAAAAATATTACTTTGCTTCCTATGACTCCTGATTCCATTTTGAAAGATGATATTAATAGAGCGAATAAAGCAAAACAGGAGAAAAATAAGAGTGAAAATCAGATTGTGGCAAAAGAATTTGAGCAACAAATGAAGCCTAATAATAAACCATCTAGTGTTGCTTCTGAAATTAAATTGAAAAGTGCATGTTTACTTGCCACCAAATCTGATATTGATGATCTAGATTTTAGCAAATCTGTTTGCTATGCTTTTGTGTGCAAAGAGACATTATTTTCATTCGAGAACGTGCCTTCCTCTTTGCCTCCTGCTGTCACTAACATTTTGTAGGAGTTCGCTGACGTCTTTCCACAAGACATGCCACCGAGATTACCACCTATTCGAGGGATTGAGCATCAAATTGACTTAATTCCCGGTGCATCATTACCCAACCGTGTGCCATACCATTCCAATCCAGAGGAGACGAAGGAGATTATGCGTCAAGTACAGGAGCTGCTCGACAAAGGTTATATACGTGAATCCCTTAGTCCTTGTGCTGTTCCTACCATTTTAGTGCCGAAAAAGGATGGTACGTCGCGTATGTGTGTTGATTGTAGAGGCATTAATAATATTACTATTTGTTATCGTCATCTTATTCCTAGGCTAGACGACATGCTTGATGAATTGAGTGGCTCTAAAATATTCTCCAAAGTTTATTTGCATGGTGGATACCATCAAATTCGTATGAAATTGGGAGATGAATGGAAAACAACATTTAAAACTAAGTTTGGATTATATGAGTGGTTAGTCATGCCTTTTGGGTTAACTAATGCACCTTGTACTTTCATGAGGTTAATGAATGAAGTTTTACGTGCTTTCATTGGATGATTTGTGGTAGTCTATTTTGATGATATACTGATTTATAGTAAATCTTTGGAGGAACATTTGGAACAATTACGTGTTGTTTTTATTGCTCTAGTGATACATGTTTGTTTGGTAACCTTGGAAAGTGCACCTTTTGCACCGACCGAGTATCTTTTCTTGGCTATGTTGTTACTCCACAGGGAATTGATGTTGATAAAGCCAAGATTGAAGCTATTGAGAGTTGGCCGCAGCCCAAAATGGCCACACAAGTGAGGAGTTTCCTTGGCCTCACTGGTTACTATAGGCGTTTTGTGAGAGATTTCAGCATCATTGCTGCACCTCTCAACGAGCTTACAAAGAATTATGTGCCTTTTGTTTGGGGTACCGCACAGGAAGAAGCCTTCATGGTATTGAAAGATAAGTTGACACATGCTCCTTTACTCCAACTTCCTGATTTTAATAAGACTTTTGAGCTTGAATGTGATGCTAGTGGAATTGGATCAGGAGGTGTGTTATTACAAGATGGCAAACCTGTTGCATAGTTTTCTAAAAAATTGAGTGGGCCTAGTATGAACTATTCTACTTATGATAAAGAATTATATGCTCTTGTTCGGACCTTGGAAACATGTCAACATTATTTATGGCCCAAGGAATTTGTTATACATTCTGATCATGAATCTTTGAAACACATTAAAAGTCAAGCAAAACTGAACCATGGACATGCTAAATGGGTTGAATTCATTGAGACTTTCCCTTATGTCATTAAACACAAGAAGGGTAAAGAAAATGTTATTACTGATGCTTTGTCTCGTCGTTATACTATGCTTTCACAGCTCGACTTTAAAATATTTGGTTTGGAGACCATCAAAGATCAATATATGCATGATGCTGAATTTAAAGATGTATTGCAGAATTGTAAGGAAGGGAGAACTTGGAACAAGTTCGTTCTTAATGATGGATTTGTGTTTCGTGCTAACAAGCTATGCATTCTAGCTAGCTCCGTTCATCTTTTGTTGTTGCAGGAGGCGCATGGAGGAGGATTAATGGGACACTTTGGCATCAAGAAGACGGAGGATATACTTGCTACATATTTCTTTTGGTCAAAGATGAGACGAGATGTTGAGCGTTTTGTTTCTCACTGCTCTACATGTCAAAAAGCTAAGTCATGACTCAATCCTCATGGTTTATATATGCCTTTGCCTGTACCTAGTGTTCCTTGGGAGGATATATCTATGGACTTTGTTTTAGGTTTACCTCGAACAAAGAAGGGGAGGGATAGCATATTTGTTATCGTGGATAGGTTCTCGAAAATGGCACACTTTATACCATGTCATAAAAGCGATGATGCTGTTAATGTTGCTGATTTGTTCTTTCGTGAAATTATTCACCTGCATGGTGTGCCAAATACTATTGTTTCAGATCATGATACTAAATTTCTTAGCCACTTTTGGAGATGTTTAGGGGCTAAATTGGGGACTAAACTGCTTTTTAGTACTACTTGTCACCCCCAAACTGATGGACAAACTGAAGTAGTCAATAGAACATTGTCTACTATGCTTAGGGCTGTTTTGAAGAATAATAAGAAAATGTGGGAAGAATGCTTGCCTAGTATTAAATTTTCTTATAATCGTTCATTGCATTCTGCTACTAAGATGTGCCCTTTTGAAATTGTGTATGGTTTCCTACCTCATGCACCTATTGATTTGTTGCCTCTTCCATCTTCGGAGAAGGTTAATTTTGATGCTAAAGAACGTGTTGAATAGATTTTAAAAATGCATGAGTTAACTAAGGAAAACATTGAGCGTATGAATGCTGAATATAAACTTGCTGGAGATAAGGGTAGAAAACATGTTGTGTTTGCACCTGGAGATCTTGTTTGGTAACATTTGCGTAAGGATAGATTTCCTAATTTGCGCAAATCAAAGCTAATGCCACGTGCTGATGGTCCTTTTAAAGTGTTAGAGAAAATAAATGATAATGCATATAAACTTGAGCTGCCTGCGGATTTTGGGGTTAGTCCAACTTTTGACATTGCAGATTTGAAGATTTATTTGGCTGAGGAAGATGAGCTTTCGTCGAGGACGACTTCATTTCAAGAAGGGGAGGATGAGGAGGACATCAATACCATTGTTACACCCACAGCCCCTGCTGCTATACATACTGGACCAATTACTAGAGCTCGCGCACGCCAATTAAATTATCAGGTACTTTCGTTTCTTGGTAATGATTCTGATGTTCATGAGAATATGATGCTGCCTAAATTGGATACATTTGTTTTTTCTTACAAATGAAGGGCCTGGCATGGATAAGAGGGATGGACATTGGAGCAAGACCAAGCATGGAGATGATGGCATGCGCAAGGGTATCCAGAACGGAGTTACAACTGATGATTTCAGGACTTTGAAGCCACCATAAGGAGTGCATGAAGCCTTGGATGAAATATACAAGATGCCACTTCATAAATTTCGTCCAGAGGCTATTGTAGGTGCTGCGTCACCTTATTATTGGGCCAGGCCCATGTATTTTCGAAATACTTAAGTATAGGCTGTTTTTACAGTCCGTATGTGTGGGGAAACAAGAGTTAGGGTTGGTTTCGGACCCCTCCTCCAAGGGCCACGAAATTCCCCCCTCTTCCTCCATATATACAGCCCTTAGGGCGTCGTTTAGACTTTGGGTTTTGTTTAGATTAAAAGTTTGCCATAGCTATAACTTCGCGTCACAGAACCCCACCTTCATCAATAAAGCTTTCCTCTTATATTCGCAATATCCAGATCGCAATTTCAATTTCTTGCTTGTTCTTCGTTGCTTGAAGGAAACAGACCCTCGTGGTTAGGTTGATCATGCTCCGGCATTGTCAATAACCTCTCGGAGTTGGTTTAGCGATTGCTAAGGCGCGACGTCCTCGCACGTTCGTAGTCGGATTGTCAAAGTCGACTTCCACCAAAACGATAGCCACCATCTCATCGAAAGATCGGGCCCCTAGCCTCTATCAATTCCTAAGGATTAGAATCCTCCAAAATTCCTTTGAGAATCCTTTGAATCATGGAATTGTACGTTGTAAAGCATAAAGTAAAAACAAATAATGGAAATTCATCTAGAAAAAAAAGTTTGGGTAGTTATGATACGGAAGATTCTAGAAACAAAGGAGAAGCACTTGTGTTTTGAGGTTTGTGCATTATGCTTAAGTTCAACCATGGAGTCTGCTAGATTGTACATGTGGCGAAGTCCAGTGGGGGCTAGAAGATGGTGCGAGGGGCCAAGTGGAGGGAGACTATGAAGGAGTGCACAAGTGCGAGATCGATATTTAAAGAGAGGGGGCGAGAACGTGCGTTGTTGCACGCAGCGGCGGAGCCATGGAAAATAAATGAGCTAGGGGGCTAAGCCTTGCTAATCCTTTACAAGGAGGACCAATTCATCAACATAAACCATTTTACTAGCAATTGATCTATTGATCACATTCATATTAGCCTCAATATATAGTGATGTTAGGGGGGCAGGGCCCTTGCTGCCCCTATCTTCGCCATAGTGCGTGCGTCTGAGAGATGAAGCAGAAGGCATGGATGATGAGAGGGGGACGTTGGATATATAATTAATGTGGGTGTATTAGCTATGTAATCCTATATAGAGAGGTATATATTGATCGATGTGTACGTGGGAAAGAGGGTGAGACCTCACCAGATATATAGATTGATCGGTTTGTGTGGAAAACTGGGAAAGACCTAGCTATATATACACACACATAGAGGAACATCGATCGTTGCGCATGCATACGTGAGATAAAGAATGCCCGATATGATGAAAATGGGGAGGTGTGTGTGTCTGCATGCATGGGAGACCAACCTGAAGAAAAAGATTGTATGTGTGCGATGGATAATGTCGAGTGGTAGTGTGTGTGCATGCATGCACGAGAGAAAGTTAGTGGTAAAATTATAAAGAGAAGATGACTGTGTGGGTGTAAAAGACAAGGTGAGGTCATAATCAATGTAAAGTTGAATTCAAATATTTGAATAAGAGATCATGATGTTTGAAACCCATGCATGCATGAATATAACTGAGATATGTGTCGTGTGGTTTGGAAACGAGCATGTTGTACTGTATACACATTGAACAAGGTCAGACTATTTTGAATTTGAGATACCGATGGCAGACATCGTTTGGCCACATTGCATCTGTACATGGACACACAATTCTAATTGGAGATGATAGGTGGCTTTCGCGTCACATATCTATATCTATACCCCTATATATTATATTTTATATTTTTATACAGTGTGCGGATAACTTTAACTTTGAAAGATGGTCATTGGATGAAGCCAATCCGATGGTGCAGAGATGGAAAATTCGAGCACTACTGTCCATTGGATATCACCTAGATTCCACCAGATTTTGCCACATGTACAATCTAGAAGACTCCATGGTTGAACTTAAGCATGATGCACAAACCTCAAAACACAAGCACTTCCTCTTTGTTCTAGAATCTTCCGTATCAGAATTGCCCCAATGTTTTTATACATGATTTGCCATTATTTGTTTTTTACTTTATGCTTTACAACGCACAATTCCATGAATCTTAAAATAGATTAGCTTTCTTACAAAAACTAGATGATTTTGAATGAAATGAACTATAAGGATTAAACAAACATCTACATCATGCATATATGACTCAAAGCTTACATGTTATAATGTGATATTTATTCATAATTTGGTTTCCAAATCTCATGCGTGCAATGCACGTGTACCTTACTTGTCTAAATGGTGTTTGTGTGTGTTGTGCGTGTTAAACACATTGTACGTAGTACCATACATGGTTTATATTCCAAAAATCTAGCTAGAGCTTACATGTACTATGATTTGAATTCAACATAAAATGGATACACATATTTGAATTTGAGATCGTATGGCCATGTAGTTCATATTTATATAGAAATTTATTTCTCCTATATTCATGTCATGTGTTGTGAAGATAATATCTAGATGGTTGTATAACTAACCCGAGTATAATCCCATTCAAACAGGCAAAATGTACTCAAATTTAGTCCATATGCTAGACAACACATTTTTTTATTGTTGAGGGAAGTGCAAATTGTTTTGGTACTATACACGTTATGTTTGTTATCTCGATTTTTTCAGTTTTTTGTTGTTGTATTTGAATGCATTTCTAGTAATATAGTAAAACGGGATATGGCCCTCCCTAGTGATGAGATGCGAATTATCTTTTTTTGGCACATGTTAAGCTTGTTCTCCTGAAATTTCAAGCCGCGCCTTGTTATGCCGAAATTTCAAGCTAGCATCTCTGTCTATTGTGTTGCGAAACTCCCAACCCGCGTCTTTTTACCCCGAAATATTTAAGATATATCTTTGTCTCGTTGTGCTCCGAAAACTCCCTCCATCTCAACCCACGCCTTGTTATCCCAAAATTACAACATGCGCGAAAACTCCCACCTCCTCCGAAATCCTGACACGCGAAATGCTCGTGATACCCCTGAACTAAAAGAACCGCCTAGATCAAATTGATGGGGGTCCTTTCATAACTTACCCCACATTTCGGACAAGCGCTTCCCTAAGCCATGGTTCCCCACTCCCATCCCATCCGCCCACCTATTCGTACACCGAGGCCACGAAAACCCGCGAAGCCCCACACCCTCCTCCATCGGCCACCCAGCCAGAGCCTCTTCTCCGACGACTCATCCACAACAACACCTCGACGTCCCTCATCCACCATACCGGATGATGATCCGTCATCGATATCGTCATCCCGCCGGTTCAGCCACCCCTCCTCCACCTCCAAGGATCTGTGAGGGCAATCGCATATATGATGTGTCAACTAAGGAGATGGCATTCAATATTGTGTATATGATGTAAAAACACGGTCTTCAGAAAAAAGATCATGTATACTCCAAGTAGGTTTGCCCCCCCTTTCCTATTCCTACTAGGAGGAGGAAGGAGGAGGAGAGGAGACGGAAAGGGGGGGGGGCTGGCCCCCCAAACCCTAAAACAATTCGGTTTGGGCCTAGGGGGGCGTACCCCACCACTTGCATGCTGCCCTCTTTCCCCACTAGGGCCCATTAAGGCCCATTGACTCCCCGAGGGGTTCCGGTAACCTCCCGGTACTCCGGAAAATGCCCAAAATCATCCGGAACCATTCTAGTGTCCAAACATAGCCTTCCAATATTCGATCTTTATGTCTCGACCATTTAGAGACTCCTCATCATGTCCGTGATCACATCTGGGACTCCGAACTACCTTCGGTACAGCAAAACACATAAACTCATAATACCGATCGTCATCAAACATTAAGCGTGCGGACCCTACGGGTTCGAGAACTATGTAGACATGACCGAGACTCACTTCCGGTCAAGAACCAATAGCGGAACCTAGATGCTCATATTGGTTCCTACATATTCTACGAGGATCTTTATCGGTCAAACCGCATAACAACATACGTTCTTTCCTTTGTCATCGGTATGTTACTTGCCCGAGATACGATCGTCGGAATCTCAATACCTAGTTCAATCTCGTTACTAGCAAGTCTCTTTACTTGTTCCATAATGCATCATCCTAAAACTAACTCATTATTCACATTGCTTGCAAGGCTTATAGTGATGTGCATTACCGAGAGGGCCCAGAGATACTTCTCCAACAATCGGAGTGACAAATCCTAATTTTGATCTATGCCAACTCAACAAACACCATCGGAGACACCTATAGAGCATCTTTATAATCACCCAGTTACGTTGTGATGTTTGATAGCACACAAAGTGTTCCCCCGATATTTGGGAGTTACATAATCTCATAGTCATATTAACATGTATAAGTTATGAAGAAAGCAATAGCAATAAACTAAACGATCATAGTGCTAAGCGAACGGATGGGTCAAGTCAATCACATCATTCTCTAATGATGTGATCCTGTTCATCAAATGACAACTCTTGTCCATGGCTAGGAAACTTAACCATCTTTGATTAACGAGCTAGTCAAGTAGAGGCATACTAGTGACCCTCTATTTGTCTATGTATTCACACATGTACTAAGTTTCTAGTTAATACAATTCTAGCATGAATAATAAAAATTTAACATGATATAAGGAAATATAAATAATAGCTTTATTATTGCCTCTTGGGAATATTTCCTTCACTCCGAGGCAATGTGATAGAGGCGAGGGGCCCGATCTTTCAATGAGATGACTAGTATCAATTTGATGGAGATGACTTTGATGATCCGACTACAAACGTGCACAACGTTGTGCCTTAGCAATCACTAAACCAACCACGAGAGGTTATTGACCGCGCCGGAGCATGATCAACCGGACCACAAAGGTCTATTCCTGCAAGTAATCGAAGAACAGGAAAAAATTTGATAAAGCAATCTGAATATTGCACACACACACACACACACACACACACATATATATATATGAAGTGTTGATAAAAGTGGAGTTCTAAAAGCAGTCTTGGTCTGGTCGTTGGACAGAAATGAAGGACACAAGGTTGCAGCAGTGGCTAAGTTTTAACTAATTAAAACCCAAGTCTAAAGGATGTCTAAAAGGTGGGACTGAAACACCTCGTGAGTCATTTCCCTATAATCCGGACTTTAAAAGTAGCCTATGAAGTAGTATTTCGAAATTACATGGGCCCGGCCCACAAATAAGGTGGAGCAACACCAATAATAAGGCATGGATGAAATTTAGGGAAGGCATCTTGTATATTTCATCCATCTTCTTGTATGTCATCATGGTGGCTTCAAAGTACGGAAGTCCCCACCGGAAACACAGTTCTTGTTGCCTTTGCATGCACCTTCATCACAAAGCTTGATCATGCTCAAGTGTTCATTCTTCTTGTCCATGCTCGGCGCTTCAATTATAAGCAACACAAATGTATCTAAGTTAGGCATCATCGCATTCTCATGAACATTAGAAACATGAACAAGAACCGAAAGTATCTGATAATTCAACTAGCATGCATGAGCTCTAGTAGTTGACCCCGTAGGTATAGCAGCGACGGTTGTAGGTGGAACTATGGTAGCCATGACCTCATCATCCTCCCCTTCTTGAAAACAAAGCCGTCCTCGGCGTTGCATAAAATGGAATGTGACTAAGAAAATAGACAAGATGTATACATTGTATATGTATATGTCATCCATTTTTATTGATCCTAGTTGTGCCAAATGTGACACATTTATACAAGAGTACTCGTTAAATGTCATGAAATATAAAGCCAAAATACTATCCCAAGAAGTCAAAGGCATGAAAGTAGTGCACCTCAGTTTGCACATATAAGTGAAGCTCTTAATCGTAACAAAATATTGACAATGCTCATCATTAAACCATCCCAACCTTGATGACCCATCACCAATATAGGCATTTTGGGAACATGGGTCCCCAGACTTGCCTGCCTGCGGCCCGCAGCATGGCTCCACTAGTAGCCCCGTACAACCCATCTTCACCAGCAAACATTCAAGACCTCATGAGGGGCCAGGCCTCGCGAGGCGGACGACGCAAGACATCCTCAGGGGCAGCCTCACCAGGCTAGCTCGCGCGGGGCGGAGAGATCAGGGCAAGGGACACCTCACGATGTTCCTATGACGCAAGCCATGACGACTAGAACCAGGCGGGCGCCAGCATGCAGTGTCCTCGTTTCCTCTTTGGTTCTAAAGGGGCAAGCACAGGCGAGGACTCCCGAGGCATCAGGCAAAGATTTCCATATCGGTGCAACAAGACCAAGACCAACAGGACGGCAAGACGGAGGTCACCGTGGATCCCAATACGGCGTCACGACCAGAGCCTTTGTCAGGCGAAGACTACTTTTGTCAGGATAGCTCGTACTAGTTGTCTCCCTTCGAATTTGGCCGTTGTGGGATCCCTTCCGGCTCAATATTTGGGAAGAGGACCAGGGACTCTATAAATAGGACTAGCCACCACCATGAAGAGGGATTCCAATCTTCAAGCACACCAAGCACAAGAACACCTCTCCTCGCGATGTTGTTCTTCCCTTGTACTATTCGTCCTTAGCCCAAGAGGCAATCCACCACACCACACTGGAGTAGGGTATTACATCACAATGGTGGCCCGGACCAGTATAAATCTTGTGTCTCATGTTCTTTTGGTTCGTCGAGCTAGGCCATGAGATCGTAGAGTGCGCGTGCTAGAGAGGGGAGAGATCTTCGTGCGCACCCTAGTGTTCGAACCTCAAGGGTTTTGTCGGAACCCGAAATCCGACATTTGGCACGCCAGGTAGGGGTGCTCCGAAGCTTTCCCCTTCGTCGATCCGCGCTTCACCACTTCGCCAAGTTCATGGCTGACGCTCGCCGGGCCCGCGTTGAGCGTTGGGCCGCTCTCGCACCCGTGTTGCTCAGACCGCCCCTGTCGGCGGACCTCCCCGTCGTTCTCCATCACCCGTCACCAACGCCGCCACCGGCCCGGCGGCAAACGAGCAGCAAGCCTCTTCACTTCACCCCTTTGTGTGGCGAGATGTTCGCACCGCCACCCCGTCGCTGACTCCGGCCGTCTCATCATCTCACGCTCGCCGCGCCCCCACGGACGCGCAGGCCGCGCTGCTCATGGCACGCGAGCTCCTGCGCTACCGCCCGGTCGAAGACCTCTACGAGGACTGGTTGGACCGCATCTCCGAGCTCGTCAGCGTCGCGGGGGGCTCTCCAGCACCGTCCCTCTTGCTGCCTCGCCCGCCCCCGACGCGGGCGATGTGGCTCACGGAGCGCCTCCACCCCCTTAGCACCAAGATGGTGCACTTGCACCGAGGTGCGCGACTTAGGGAGTGCCTCAGCCTCCCCTGCGTCAAGACGGCGTCCTCACTCCAAAATGCACGGCCCAGCGGCGTGATCCTCCGCGCCGTGTGCCCGCGCACGAATAAAGAAGTTGCCAGGAGGTTCGCCGTCTGCAAGAAGATGCTCCACCGCTTCCGGCACCACCACGTCAGGACCGCTTGCTGCACCAGGGCCATGTGCCACTTGCCGTGGCGGCACAGGGATGCAAAGGTCAAGCCTCGCCTCCACAACAGGCCCCGGTGGCCACGGCGGGCTGCCGGATCTGCCTCCTTGCTACGACAGCACCCCCAACCCTGCGGAGTTTCTGAAGATCTATGAGCTGAGCATCGAAGCGGCCAACGGCGATGAAAAGGTCATGGTGAACTGGTTTCCCATGGCTCTTAAGGACGGTGCCCGCTCATGGCTCCTGAACCTGCCCCCAGGCTCGATTTCCTCCTGGGATGAGATGCATAGCCACTTCATCGCCAACTTCCAGGGAACCCGCAACCGCCCCCAGGTCGCGGGTGACCTGCGCCGCATCAAGCAACAACCAGGAGAAACCCTGCAGAAGTACATCTAGCGCTTCAATAGTGCACGTATCAAGATCCCCAAGGTGATGGACGAGGCCATCATCTCGGCGTTTTTCGACGGTGTCTGCAACGTCAAGATGAAGGAGAAGCTCGCCATCCATGAGGAGTTGTGCACGACCTTGGAGCTGTTCAACATAGCAACCAAGTGTGTGAGGGCTGAGGAGGGGTGTCTCTCCCTCCTTGATCTCCTCACCGTGGATCTAGAGGAGAAGAAGGCCAAGGTCAAGGACGTGAAGCGCAAGGGCGTGGCCGTGCTCGCAGCAGAACTGGACACCAAGCGCGGCCGAGATCTTCCCGAGTTCTCCAAGGGCAGTCGTACATTTTGCGCCTTCCACAACGTGCGCACACACAACACCAATGATTGTCAAGACCTCAGGGCCATTCGAGATGGATGCTTCGGTCGATGCCCCTAGGGCAACGACCGGGGCTACGGACAAGGAGGTGGACGAGGTGGAGGACGTTGGGACGACCGTGGGCCCCGCCAAGAGTGGCGCGACCAGCCTCACGAGGATCATTGGCAGGACTAGCCTCGCGAGAGCGCCTGGAGGGACCAACCTCGTGAGGATCATCCTCAGGGCAACCCTGGTCTCCCTCCGCTGCCGCCACCAAGAAGGAACGACGACTATAAACAAGACGAAGGGGCTGGGGGCTTCTAGGAGCCGCGCGCCATCACCTACATCTTGGGTGGCGCTCAGGCCCCAACCTCTGAGCGCATCTTCAAGCAGTTCTCCCGGGAAGCAACCCTCCCCAAGCTCGAGGCTATGCGCCCGCACAGGTGGTCCGAGTATGCCATCACCTTTAGCTCGGCGGACCAGCTCAAATGCGCGGCAACCGCTGGCGTCCTCCCGATGCTTTGTTCACCCGTCATCAGCAATGTCCAAGCCTATAACATCCCAAATTTTCAATTTGGAATGTTATACAATAGATCATCATTGCATATCATATTTATTGCATTTTTGTTGATCCTAGAATTTCACGCAACTCAAGGACCCTCGGAGAGAGTTGGGGATTTCATTATTTTCATATTTGAGTTGTCTCAAATTTTGAAAATAGGATCATTTGATTTTATTTATTTTATCTTCAATGATTTCTATTATAAAAATTATGAGAGAGGGAATAAAATGACTTTCCCAAAATAAAGAAATATTGGGGATTTAATAAAAAAATCAAATAAGATTTTATTTTGGTTTTATTTGCTATTTTATTTGAATTTAGGGAAAATTGCACGTTTTCAAAAATTGCATTTAGGGCCAAGAAAATGTTCATCCTGTTCTAAATATTTTATTTAGACGGCGAAAATTTGTTTTGGCATTTTTAGTATTTTATTTATTTTTCTAGAATTTTTTTTAGTTGGAGCGTTATTTTTTTTAAAGAGACCTCGCGCCTGACTGTGCCAAGGGCCCAGCCGAGCAGGCCGGCCCAGCCAGCCGCTGCCGCCTCCCGCCCGGGTCGGGACAGGAGTCCCGACCGCCGCCGTTGCCGATTCCGGGGAGGACCCGCCACCCGAGGCCGCCCCCTTCCCCAAGTCGCCGCCTCTCCCCCCTTTTATAACCCCGCCGGACCCCCCTGCAGCCGCACACCCGCCGCCGCCTCCCCACGCCGCCAGCGCCGCCGCCGCACGCTGTCCACGCCGCCTGCCGCCGCACCGTAGCCGACGCCCCGCTGCACCGCACCACCCGCCACCGCGGGAGCCCCGCCGGAGCCTCTCCGGAGCCCCGAGCCGAGGTAGCCGCCACCCCGGTTTTCTGAGAAAAGACGTTTCATTTTTTTAGAAAACCCTAGTTTTCGTTTTTTTAATAGATCGGTTTTCTCCGGTTTATTTATTTAGCGAGCGTTCGCTCGTCCATTCATTTTATAGAATGCGTTCTTCGTTTAGTTCCAGTGAACGAACGCTCGTTCGTTAACCTGTTCGTTGTTTTTTCTTTTTCTCGGATTAAATCCACAATTTTTCTGATCGCGATTTCTCATCCGATGTTCGTTTTAGTTTAACTTTTCGCTCGTTTGTCGAAATCAGGCGATTGAAGCACCTGGAGTTTCATCTCGAAACCCTCTTTCCGTTTAACCAACTCAAACAAGTTTTCGCCTCTGTAAAAATTTCCCTAGATCCAGAATAGTAAACGAAGCCTTTTTCTTTTGCCGTTTGTCTTTCGTTGCTTTGTTCGATTTGGTTCTTTTTGCCAACCGGAGTTCTTAAGTTGAACTATCTGCTTTGATCTCTTATTTGAGTTTTACCTGTGCATTAGTTGAGTACTTATTGTATGATTGTTTGTTTGCGATAGAGTACCCGGAGTGCGCCTCTTGCTACTTCGAATCGCTGGGTTTTGCGGATCATCAGCAAGGCAAGTAACACTTTGATCATACCATCCTACTACCTAGTTTTTATTGCATTAGATCAATCCTCGCACCATTGCATGATTAGGATCTAATTAAATCATGGGTCTAGGAAGTAGATGATGTAGTACCTATTACCTGTTTATTATCAAACCTTTGGGAGTTACTTTTACGTTTGCTTCTTATGCCATGCTATGCTAGTAGACGTGGATTGGGTGAGTGAAATTCATGACAGATGTGAGAATGTTAAATTAATGGTTTATCTAAGGTGGCAACTTAAATACACATCTGGGTGGATTGAGGCACCTGGGTATTCCAGCGATTGCCTGTTTTTCTTTGGACCGCCACCCAGGCTCAAAGGGATCATGAGATTATTCATGCTAGAAACTTCCGTGTGCAGCCACAAGCTAGTATCAGCTCTAGCATAGTTGACTAAGTCGTGCGAACTCTTACAGTGGTAGACTAGTAGATGTAGGGGATGTAGGTGGTACGGTCTACCCATCGTAAGGTGCTAGCGCTTCTGAAAGACTATGTCTCGGTCATCCATTTCTCAAACACCATGTAGTGCGAGAAGCCCAACGGAGGAGATCGAGTCTTGTGGGGAAAAGTGCGCAAACCTCTGCAGAGTGTATAAAAAATCATGGTTAGCCATGTCCCCGGTTATGGACATCTTGAGTATCTAGTACTTGGATTATCATGTGAATCTCATCATGTTACTCTAATTAATTTTGTTGGGTTTTTAATGATGATGCTTTAATTGGGATTGAGAATGCTGTCAACCATTCTCAATGTTTAACAACTACCATGATAGTTAAATAAAATTTATTCCTTTGCAGTAGGGAAAAATTGGCTTTACGCAAAACTATAACCATAGAGCTCTCCACCAGCCAAATATGCATGTAGTATAGTTTTATTCTTCCATCATTCTCTATGTGTTACATTGCCAGCATATTCCATGTGCTGACCCGTTTCGGGCTGCAAGGTTCATGTTGCAGACTTTTCAGACGACAAGTAAGATGCCTTTTAGGTCATGGTTCTATACTCACTGATGCCGTTGGAGTTGATGGACTCGCTTATCTTCCAAGCCTTCCGCTGTTATCGTTATTAGATGTCCTTAAGCCATATTTATTGTAATAAGTTCTCTTTTGAGACACTCGATGTAATAAGTGTGTGATTGCTACTTTGTTATAAATCATTCAAGTACTGTGTGGTGTTAGCATTACTGATCCAGGGATGACACCTGAGCACAGAGATTGGACCGTTTGAGGTCTGGTTGCTACAAGATGGTATCAGAGCACATGCTGACTGTAGGACACGACCATTAAGCTAAAGCCCTAGATCACTACTCACTCTTCTCATTTTGACCTCTCATCTTTTCTACTCTTTTAGGATGGCGGATGAAAGGAACAACTTCACGCAACCGGATGAAGATACACCCTTTGGACGTCACTTGAAGGAAGTCACTAGATATCTGAACATAGGAGTACCAAGCTTCACCAGAACCTACAACGCCACTCTACCGGAAGAGGGGCGCTGGATGATTCAAGTTCAAGTTCCAGGAAGGACGTTCATGCCAGTCACTGAACCCATAGAGTTTTCTTTTGATGCACCAACATGGAGTCTACGAAAGAGCATGGCAGCTCACATTGCCATGGGACGCATTGGAGAAGTTTACCGCAATGATCTCAAGGATACTATCTACCAGATTTGTGGGTGCCGAGATGAGCACTCAGAGATGATCAGCACCAGGAAGGATAGATCAATTGCAGCTTTTATCCAAGACTTAAACCAGCACATTCGATGTCAGGAGAACCAGATGTGCGCCGACATGATAGAACTGAAGAAGGCGAAGACAAGAATCAAGGAACTGGAGGAAGAACACAAGGCTACACGTGAAGATTATGAAGAGGAAATCGAAGTATTAGTGGAGAAGAATGCCGATCTGATCAAGAAGATTGGAATATTTCTAGGAGACCCTACACCAGTAGAGGAAGACGAAGAACCCAAGGAGATTCGCCCGGAAGACTACATCATCATCGACGACACCGACTCGGATCCAGATGATAGCGATGATCACTATGTTGATGAAGCTGGAGCAGATATCATGGAGTCTGCAACCGAAGAATATTTCAAGTAGAACACCCCAATAGTAGTAGTAGACCACCGTGTAAATATAGTAGGCCGAGCACCTTTGCGATAGTTAGATCGATTGTATGCCCTTGTTTGATTGAATGAAGTGAATTGTTTGCTTTTGCCTCATGTGCATATGGGTAGTGTTTTCTCTCTAGACCCCTCTCGATTCTTAAATCACATCTTTTCTAAACCCTCAGATGCCTCCGAGACGTGATCCCGGATTTACTTTCCCACCGGAGCTCACTCAGTTGATCCAGCAGCAGAACACATTGATGCAGTTGCTAGTCCAGAATCAGAATCAGGGGAACAACAACAACCCACCACCACCACCACCTGTTGATCACTTAGCCCATTTTCTTAGGCTGAATCCGCCGGTGTTTTCCAGTAGCACCGAGCCGATAGTAGCAGATGACTGGCTCCGCAAGACAGCAAGGGTGTTAACCATGGCAGGATGCACAGATGCGGAAAAGGTGAAGTTTGCCGCACATCAGCTTGAAGGACCCGCAGCATCATGGTGCAAGAATTTCACAGCCACCTTTCCTATCGACACTGTCACATGGGACCAGTTCCAGCAGGCTATCCATACTGCCCATATTTCAGCAGGAGCTATGGCCATGAAGAAGCGAGAGTTTCGCAACTTGCGCCAAGGAGGAAGAACAGTTGGCCAGTATGTGGAGGACTTTAGTAAGCTTGCACATTATGCCCCAGATGACGTTGCTACGGATGCAGCTAAGCAGGAGAAGTTTCTGGAAGGACTGAATGATGAGTTGAGCATGCAGTTGATGGTAGCAACCTTCAACAACTACCAGGATTTGGTAGATCGTGCTCTCATGATTGAAGGGAAGCAGCAGCAAATTGAAAACCGCAAGCGGAAGTATGGACAAGGGAAGTACAATTCAGGAGCTCAGCAGAAGCCACGTTTTACCCCTAGACCGGGAGGACATTTTCAGCATACCCATGGAGGAGGTAGCTCGCACAATCATAATGGCCCCAAGAATGGGAATGGGAATGGACGAAGCAACGGCCAGAACCGTACAAACCCATCAACCCCAGCCAAGAGAGACCTGAGCCAAGTCACTTGCTTTAAGTGCCAGAAGACCGGACATTACGATAATGAATTTCCTGAAGCCCAAAATGGAAATGGCAATGGAAGCTCTGGGAAGAAGCCGAACCCTTTCAACAGGGAACAGGTGAACCACGTAAATGTGGAGGAGGTTGAAGCCCAGCCTGATGCAGTAATAGGTAAGTTTTTGGTTAAGTCATTTACTGCACTCGTTCTTTTTGATACTGGTGCACCGCATTCATACATATCAAGGTGATTTGTGGGTAAGTATAAACTCCCAACCTAATCCCTTATGTCACCCTATTAGTAACCTCCCCTGGAGCAGAGTATATTGCTTGTCTATGGTGTGATCGGTTACCATTAAGGATTGGTAACTATGTATTTCCCTCGGACCTAATAGTATTGGAATCCCAAGGATTGGATGTGATATTAGGCATGGATTGGTTATCAAAGCATGAAGGGAACATTGAATGTTCCAGTAAGTTAATTTTGCTTACCACCCCAGAAGGGAGAAGGATCAAGTATGTATCCCGGCATGTGCCGAAAGGGACTCAAGTAAATTGCCTAACAGGAGTTATGCAGGAGGAAGTACCAGTAGTGAAGGAGTTCTCCAATGTATTTCCAGAAGAGTTGCTAGGCATGCCACCGGATAGAGATATTGAGTTTTTGATTGAGCTTTTGCCAGGCACAGGGCCAATATCTAAGAGACCTTATAGGATGCCCGCAAAGGATTTGGAAGAGATTAAGAAGCAAATTAAGGAATTACTGGATAAAGGATATATTCGCCCAAGTTCTTCACCTTGGGGATCTCTAGTACTTCTAGTAGAGAAGAAGGATGGATCGTTAAGGATGGTCGTTGATTATCGAGGATTGAATGAAGTAACCATCAAGAACAAGTACCCACTACCGATGATCAATGATCTGTTTGATCGATTGCAAGGAGCTAAGGTATTTTCCAAGATCGATCTGCGGTCAGGATACCATCAGTTGAAAATTCAAGAACATGATATACCTAAAACGGCTTTTACCACTAGGTATGGGCTGTACGAGTATACCGTTATGCCATTTAGCCTGACTAATGCACCCGCATATTTTATGAACATGATGAACAAAGTGTTTATGGAGTTTTTGGATAAGTTCGTCGTAGTGTTCATTTATGATATCCTGGTTTACTCGAAGAATGAAGAGGAGCATAAGGAACATTTGCGTTTGGTACTTGGTAAGCTCAGAGAACATCAGTTATATGCCAAGTTTAGCAAATGTGAGTTTTGGTTGAAGGAAGTTGGGTTTCTCGGACACGTCATATCCGGAGAAGGTATAGCAGTGGATACCACCAAGGTTGACACTGTGACAAATTGGGAAGCACCAACAACAGTTGGAGAGATCCAGAGTTTTCTTGGACTTGCAGGATACTATCGGAGATTCATTGAAAATTTCTCGAAGATTGCGAAACCTATGACGGAGGTGTTGAAGAAGGATACCAAGTTCATATGGACTGAGGAATGTGAGGCTAGTTTCCAGGAGTTGAAGAAACGTTTGGTTACATCACCAGTGTTGATTTTGCCAGATCAGACCAAGGATTATGAGGTGTATTGTGACGCTTCACGTCGAGGACTTGGAGCAGTGCTTATGCAAGAAGGAAGAGTTGTTTCCTATGCCTCACGACAGCTTAAGCCTCATGAGTTAAATTATGCTACACACGATTTGGATTTACTAGCCGTAGTGTATGCATTGAAGACTTGGGGACATTTTCTCATTGGAAACCATTGTGAGGTGTACACGGATCACAAGAGTTTGAAGTACATTTTCACGCAGAAGGAGTTGAATCTCAGACAAAGGAGATGGTTGGAACTCATCAAGGATTATGATATGAGATTGCATTATCACCCTGGAAAGGCTAACATAGTAGCTGACGCATTGAGCCACAAAAGTCATGTCAACACCTTAATGACGGGAGATTTACCAAAGGAGTTAGCCGAGAATCTTCGTGAGCTATGTTTGGAGATAGTTCCGAGAGGCTATATAGCAGCATTGGAGATTCAGTCTACGTTGATGGATAAGATCAGAGAAGCTCAAAGGACTGACAAGGAGATTGCTTCTATTAAGGAGAAAATGAGCAAAGGAAAAGTTAAAGGATTTCGTGAGGATGAGAATGATACCTTATGGTTTGAAGACCGTATTTATGTGCCTAATGACCCGGAGATCAGGAAATTGATTCTGCAAGAGGCCCATGATTCACCATATTCGATTCACCCAGGAAATACCAAGATGTATTTGGATTTGAAGGATATTTTCTGGTGGACCGGAATGAAGAAGGATATTGCAGAGTATGTAGCCGTTTGTGATGTATGTCAGAGAGTAAAGGCGGAGCATCAGAAGCCAGCAGGATTGCTACAGCCATTGCCGATACCTGAATGGAAGTGGGATAAGCTAGGCATGGATTTTATCACAGGATTGCCCAGAACTCGTTCAGGCTATGACTCGATATGGGTTGTAGTCGATCGTTTGACAAAGGTAGCTCATTTCATTCCAGTCAAGACTACCGATACTAGTGCCAAGTTGGCAAATATATACAAGACCAGAATCGTATGTCTGCATGGAGTTCCAAGGAGCATTGTATCAGATAGAGGAACCCAGTTTACCTCAAAGTTCTGGAATCAGTTGCACGAAACTTTGGGTACCAGGCTAGAGTTCAGTATAGCTTTCCATCCGCAGACAGATGGACAGACCGAGAGAGTCAATCAGATTTTGGGAGGATATGCTGAGAGCTTGTGCGCTAGATTATGGATCTAGTTGGGACAACAATTTGCCATATGCAGAGTTCTCTTACAACAACAGTTATCAATCCACTTTGAAGATGGCCCCTTTCGAAGCCTTGTACGGAAGGATGTGCAGGACCCCATTGTCGTGGGATGAAGTTGGACCGCCAGTTGTTTGGACCGAATCTAATTAAGGAGTCTGAACAGAAAGTAAAATTGATTCGCGATAGGCTCAAGGTAGCCCAGTCCAGACAGAAGAGCTACGCAGATTCAAAACGCAAGGAGACAGTTTACGAAGTCGGAGACCGAGTTTATCTTCGAGTATCACCACTTCGAGGAGTTAAGCGCTTTGGAGTTAAGGGAAAGTTAGCGCCACGTTTTGTAGGACCATACAAAGTTGTGGAGCATATGGGAGAAGTAGCCTACAAATTGGAAGTGCTCGAAGGATTGTCAGGAGTTCACGATGTGTTCCATGTTTCCCAGTTAAAGAAGTGCCACGTAGAGATGGCTGATATACCGCTAAGAGATACAATGCCGCTGGAAACGATTCAGTTGGACAGTGATTTGACCTATGAGGAGAGACCCGTCAAGATTCTTGAGTATGCCAGCCGAGTCACCCGCAGCAAGGTTATCAAGTTTTGCAAAGTTCAGTGGAGCCACCACATGGAGGATGAAGCCACCTAGGAACGGGAGGAAGATTTGTTGAAGGACCACCCTCACCTATTTTCTAGCCAACCCGAATTTCGAGGGCGAGATTCATCTTAAGGGGGGTAGGTTTGTAACATCCCAAATTTTCAATTTGGAATGTTGTACAATAGATCATCATTGCATATCATATTTATTGCATTTCTGTTCATCCTAGAAATTTCACGCAACTCAAGGACCCTCGGAGAGAGTTGGGGATTTCGTTACTTTCATATTTGAGTTGTCTCAAATTTTGAAAATATGATCATTTGATTTTATTTATTTTATCTTCAATTATTTCTATTATAAAAATTATGAGAGAGGGAATAAAATGACTTTCCCAAAATAAAGAAATATTGGGATTTAATAAAAAAATCAATTAAGATTTTATTTTGGTTTTATTTGCTATTTTATTTGAATTTAGGAAAAATTGCACGTTTTCAAAAATTGCATTTAGGACCAAGTAATGTTCATCCTGTTTTAAATATTTTATTTAGATGGTAAAAATTTGTTTTCGCATTTTTAGAATTTTATTTATTTTTCTAGAATTTTGTTTAGTTGCAGCATTATTTTTTTTAAAGAGACCCCGCGCCCGACTGGGCCAAGGGCCTAGCCGATCAGGCCAGCCCAGCCAGCCACCGCCACCTCCCGCCCGGGTCGGGACAGGAGTCCCGACCTCCGCCGTCGCCGAGTCCGGGGAGGACCCACCTCCCGAGGCCGCCCCTTCCCCAAGTCGCTGCCTCTCCCCCTCTTTTATAACCCCGCCTCCCCGCACCACCTGCCGCCGCCAGAGCCCCATCGGAGCCTCGCCGGAGCCCCGAGCCGAGGTAGCCGCCGCCCCGGTTTTCTGAGAAAAGTCGTTTCAGTTTTTTTAGAAAAACCTAGTTTTCGTTTTTTTAATAGATCAGTTTTTCTCCGGTTTATTTATTTACCGAGCGTTCGATCGTCCGTTCGTTTCAACGAACGCGTTCTTCGTTTAGTTCCAGTTAACGAACGTTCGTTCGTTAACCTGTTCGTCGTTTTTTCTTTTTCTCGGATTAAATCCGCGATTTTTCTGATCGCGATTTCTGATCCGATGTTCGTTTTAGTTTAACTTTTTCGCTCGTTTGTCGGAATCAGGCGATTCAAGCGCCTGGAGTTTCGTCTCGAAACCCTCTTTCCGTTTAACCAACTCAAACAAGTTTTTGCCTCTGTAAAAATTTCCCTAGATCCAGAATAGTAAACGAAGCCTTTTTCTTTTGTCGTTTGTCTTTCGTTGCTTCGTTCGATTTGGTTCTTTTTGCCAACCGGAGTTCTTAAGTTGAACTATCTGGTTAGATATCTTATTCGAGTTTTACTTGTGCATTAATTGGGTACTTATTGTATGCTTGTTTGTTTGCGATAGAGTACCCGGAGTGCGCCGCTTGCTACTTCGAATCGCTAGGTTTTGCGGATCATCAGCAAGGCAAGTAACACTTTGATCATACCAACCTACTACCCAGTTTTTATTGCATTAGATCAATCCTCACACTATTGCATGATTAGGATCTCATTAAATTGTGGGTCTGGGAAGTAGATGAGGTAGTACCTATTACCTGTTTATTATCAAACCTTTGGGAGTTACTTCTACGTTTGCTTCTTATGCCATGCTATGCTAGTAGACGTGGATTGGGTGAGTGAAATTCATGACAGATGTGAGAATGTTAATTTAATGGTTTATCTAAGGTGGCAACTTAAATACACATCTGGGTGGATTGAGGCACCTGGGTATTCCAGCGATTTCCTATTTTTCTTTGGACCGCCACCCAGGCTCAAAGGGATCATGAGATTATTCATGCTAGACAGCGACAAGCTACTATAGGCTCTAGCATAGTTGACTAAGTCGTGTGAACTCTTACAGTGGTAGACTAGCAGATGTAGGGGATGTAGGTGGTACGGTCTACCAATCGTAAGGTGCTAGCGCTTCTGAAAGACTATGTCTCGGTCATCCGTTTCTCAAACACCATGTAGTGCGAGAATCCCAACGGAGGAGATCGAGTCTTGTGGGGAAAAGTGAACAAACCTCTGTAGAGTGTATAAACTAATCATGGTTAGCCATGTCCTCGGTTATGGACATCTTTAGTATCTAGTACCTGGATTATCATGTGAATCTCATCATGTTACTCTAATTAATTCTGTTGGGTTTTTAATGATGATGCTTAATTGGGATTGAGAATGCTGTCAACCATTCTCAATGTTTAACAACTACCATGATAGTTAAATAAAATTTATTCCTTTGAAGTAGGGAAAAATTGGCTTTACGCAAAACTGTAACCATAGAGCTCTCCACCAGCCAAATATGCATGTAGTATAGTTTTATTCTTCCATCATTCTCTGTGTGTTACATTGCCAGCATATTCCATGTGCTGACCCGTTTCGGGCTGCAACGTTCATGTTGCAGACTTTTTAGACGACGAGTAAGATGCCTTTTACGTCGTGGTTCTATACTCAGTGAGGACGTTGGAGTTGATGGACTCGCTTATCTTCCAAGCCTTCCGCTGTTATTGTTATTAGATGGCCTTAAGCCATATTTATTGTAATAAGTTCTCTTTTGAGGCACTCGATGTAATAAGTGTGTGATTGCTACTCTGTTATAAATCCTTCAAGTACTATGTGGTGTCAGCATTACTGATCCAGGGATGACACCTGAGCACAAAGATTGGACCATTTGAGGTCTGGTCGCTACAAAGTCACCAAGACCCTAATCGACGACGACGCAGGACTCAGTGTCCTATCCGTCGAAATGTTCGACAACCTTCAAGTGCCATATGATTAGCTCCAGCCCACCAAGCCTTTCTCAGGAGTGACAGGCGGCTCCACCACCCCGATAGGGTAAGTTCGCCTCCCTGTCACCTCCAATCAGTGCGACAACTACCACACCGAGCTCGTCGTGTTCGATGTCGCCCACATCCACCTGCCGTACAACGCTATCCTCAGGTACCCAACACTGGCCAAATTCATCACAGTCACCCACCATGGCTCCAACGTCCTTAAGATGCCGGGAAGCGGCGGAATCATCATGGTCCCCTACGAGTAAAGAGATGCAGTGTGCTCCCTCGAGCGCGCCTTCCAAGCTGCATCAATCGAAGACCCTGACAGTGCAGGTGCGTAGTACCCTCCTAAGGCCAACCCCAAGAAGAAGAAGTAGCTACTCCGCACTAGGCCTCGGGGCAGCGGCGCCTCCAGCGACGCCACTTCAGGATTCGCGCCAGCACCTAGGGCGCCTCCTTCCCTCGCAAAGGGAGGTGCGCCCAGCGCCCTCCTCGGGCAGGGCTTGGGGGCTCTCTTCTGGAGGGCCTCGGACCTGGCCAACATCACGAGGGAGGTGCTTGGGCACCACATGGAGGCGTGCTTCGCAGCATGTTTCCCTCAGGAGGACACCAGGCGAGGAGTGCCCGGCGCTCAGGAGTTCATCACCAAGGCATCTCAGGAGCGCTTCTGGCCTTCACGCGCTTGCCAATGTGAGGGCCCTCCTCGCAGCTACGTTTGCATGCCATTCAGCCTGCCGAGCGTGGCCACCGCCTTCAAGCACAATCTGCGGAGCATCCTGGCAGGTCAGGAGGCCAGGCACCACGCATTCCTGGCAGAGATGGAGACGGTCCTCCGGAGGCCACCTGAGCCTCCATAGTCTCCTGAGGCTCAGGGTCTCGGCGGCTCTGAGGAGCAACTTCTTCGCTACGTGTCTTTAGCTTCCCCAACACTCCTTCGTCACACAAACCTGGTGATATCTTTCCAAGTTCATTCAGCTAGGAGTGCTCCTTGGGCTGCATCATCCCCAGGCCACGTGGGTCCGTCCCTGCGACATGTATCCGCTTGCATCTTTAGTTCACTCTACTGGGAGCGCCCCACGGGCTGCATCAACCCCAGGCCGCTTGGGTCCAACCCAGTGGCATGTATCATTCTCGCATTTGCCTAAGCTAATTGCTTTTCATACCTAATCTATCTACGGTTATCACCCGCTTGATTGTCACCCACCATGGGAGCCGCGCGCCGATCGTCTTTCTTCAGGATCCTTTGCATAAAAAGGCTAGGCACGATGACTGTGCTCGGGCCCGTCCCTGTAGTGTCGATAAATCCAACGGTTGAGGTCTTTCTGGCAGGCCGGCCCCGTTCACGTCACCTCCTGGGGGAGTTGGTGCTTGGCCTTCTCATGCGATAGCCTCAGGAAATCCACTCGGCGCATGTTGTCTAACCATCTCGCAGGAACACCGCAGCCATCAAGAACCAAGACCAGGCGCAACACGCCTTGAGGTAGTCCCTCGTGAGTCCCGCACTGGCTAACGAGTGCCTAGAAATACCTCGTGTAGCCCTGCCGTTCAAGCCACATGTTAGGGCAGGGCTGTACACGCCACGGGGGCTCTCCGCAGTAGGGAGTCCCCCCCCCCATGTGCCAGTGGCAGACCGGCGATCACCACGGCGGTTTGCGCCTCCTCGCGCTAACCTGCAAGAACTTCCTGAGGACTACAACAGGAGGTACTACGGACTCTCTCACTTCTCCCATGCAATTCGCTTGCGCGTTAAAAGGGGGGCTCGTGAGCATCACGACTCGGGAGCTCTTACTGGCTCTCGAGCCCTCACCCCCTGGCCTTGACCACGACATCGCGACCTGGCATACCAGCGTCGGCTGAGCTCGCTCGAGGGCCGGGACCTGAGGTCGTAGAGCACTAGGAAGAGCATGGATAAGAGGGGCCCCGCACGGGCCTAACCTAACTACCCGGCAGCGGCCGACACCCAAGTCTGGCGTAACACAAGAAACCAGCTCCAGAACGCCAAAGATAAGTCCCATACCCGGACCGACCCGGAGCTACGACATAAGATTCTCGCCTTGTAGTTGCCCTGCTGCGGCAATGTCGGCACCCTTTCCCATCCTCAAGTAGCTGCTTGCGCGCTAATGGGGACCTTTTGAGCATCGCGCATCAGGAGCTCTTACTGGACCTCGGGCCGCTCACCTCCTGGTCTTGACCACGGCATCGCGACCTGGCATACCAGCAACGGCTGCCGCCTGCCTAGGGACCAGGACCTGTCAGCGTAGAGCACCAAGCTGCCGCGGGATTGGAAAGGGGGAATAGAGCGTCAGAGGACATGTGCTCGCAAACTTTCACAATAAGGACAATATCAACAAAAGGCATTACAGACGCTTTACACACCCCCGCGGGGTCCGTTTCGATTCCTAGGAGCTCTACCTACATGCGTCGGACGATGCCGACACCATCATCAACAGGGGGCCATGGGAGGCCGGCACCAACCCCATCCAGATCAACGATCGCGGCGGCCAGACATGGCGGCTTTGCTCCGGGCCCGACGAGGGCTCGGGGGCACGTAGCTATCGTCGCTCGTCTCCGGAGACTCAGCAAGCTCAAGAGAGTCGCTGGACCACCAAGAGTCACCACCATCGCTGGAGGAGCCGCGGGCGAGGCCAGCGGTAGGCCTGGCGCCAATCATTGCGCCGTCCTGGCGACCCCCTTTAGGGCAACACTCCTAGCGGCGGCCTTCCTCATTGAAGACCTTGAAGAACAGCGTGGAGGTGCCATCATACTCAAAGTGGATGGCGAGGGAGCCTTCCGCGCGGCGGACTCGGGCGACCTTGCCCCAGCCTCGAGTCATGAAGATCCTCTCGGAGGCGACGGCTTCAACCTCCGCTCCAGTCATCGAGGCGTCACAGTCGGCGTGCTGCAGCCATAGCTTGAGAGGGCCCCTCGGCGGCATCTCGACGGTGAAGAACTGCGGAAGGCGAATCCAAGTGCTTGGAGGCATCGCAGCCCACAGTATGAACTTGCGCGAGGAGTCCGTGACATGGACCCCTGGGGCGACGACGTGTGCCTCCACGGCACGGCGGCCACGGCCCTGGCGCGGGCGGCGGCGCTCGTCGCCCCTCCCTCCGGAACCCTCGGTGTGAGCGTACAAGGGCAATAGGAGCACGCCGTGGAGGGCAGGATGAACAGGAGACGGCGGAGGGCAGGATGAACAGTAGCCCGTGGAGGGGTGGTTGAACAGGAGCCCATCGAGAGGGCTGGTTGAACAGTAGCCGGTGGAGTAGTGTGCGGTGGAGGCTGGATGAACAAGAACCCTTGGATGAATAGTCGCAGGTGGAGGCTGGAGGAGGTCGATGGTGGATGAACAGTAGCCCGTGGAGGCTGGAGGGGGTCGACGGTGGAGATGAACAGTATCTCGTGGAGTCCCATTTTGCAGTACGCCACACCCCTCCCGATCAACAGGACCCCCGTTTCAACCGTAGCGCTCCAACACAAGACTGTTTCCACTGTTTTGCGGTACGCCACACCCCTCCCGATCAACATGACCCCCGTTTCGACCATAGGAGGTCCGTTTCCTCCGTTTTGCGGTACGCCAGACCCCTCCCGATGAACAGGATCTTGTTTCGAATGTGGCCGGTCGAACACAAGGCCATTTCCTCCGTTCTGCGGTACGCCAAGCCTCGTTTCCATTGGCTGTTTTGTCCAAGCCCTCCCGATGAACACGATGACGCATTCTGTTCTGACCCAGCATGTTGGCTCCCCATGAACATGACGACGACGTTGTTTCTCTGTTCCGGCCCAGCCATGTACACGAGCCCTGGCCATACGTATGCGCGAGTAGGTGTTTGAGACCCTGCCCGTATGTACGTACGTGGCCGTATTTACTTTCTTGCACCCTGGCCACTGTACGTACGTGTACATGCTACATGCGTGCCTCTACTACGACACGTGCGTGCCTCTACATCGACCAGTACGTACGTACACGTTCGTGACCAGAATGACAACGCTACGTACGCTTCGACCAGGTGGGTCCTAACTGTCAGGCACTTCCTTGCGTGCGAAGATGTAGCTGGTGGGTCCCAGCAGTCAGGGGGGCGAATCGTTTTTTTTGGCCTAGACGCACTTCCTTGCGTGCGAAGATGTAGCTGGTGGGTCCCAGCAGTCAGGGGTGAATCGTTTTCTTTTTTCCCGGACACACTTCCTTGCGTACGACGATGTAGCTGGTGGGTCCGAGCAGTCAGGGGGGAATATTTTTTTCACGAAATACGGTGGCCCGTCCGGTGGGTCCCCGCTGTCAGGTGGAGGAATAGTTATTTTATGCGTAATAAGGAGGCACTTCCTTGGTGTGGCCCTGGACCCAGCTGTCAGCCTCTCCACATACAGTGCTCTTTCGATGGAAGTCGTTCCTTGACCATGTTGACCGGGAAACTTAGTAGGCCCACAACTTAGTAGGCCCACAAGTAAGCCACCCACCAAGGTGGGTCCCAACTAGCAGGGATAGTATTCATATTTTGTGCGTAATAAGGAGGCACTTCCGATGGGTCCGAGCTAACAGCGGGGGGAACGGTTTTTCGCGAAATACGGTGACCAGTCTGGTGTGTCCCAGCAGTCAGGGGGAAATGTTTTTTCAGAAAATACGGTGGCCCGTCTAGAGGGTCCCTGCTGTTAGGTGGAGAAATCATTATTTTCCGCGTAATAAGGAGGCACTTCCTTGCTGTGGGTGTGGACCCAGCTATCAGCCTCTCCACGTACAGTACACTTCCGATGGAAGTCGTTCCTTGACCATGTTGACCACGCCGCGTTCCATTGCATGCATGCGTCCATGGGCGTGGTGCGTCCCCAATGTCAGCCTCTCACATACAGTCTTGTTCTGATGACTCTCGGTTGTTGACCATGTTGACCACACCGTGCCGAGCGAACCAAAGGCCGGTGGATGACGGCGAGGCCCTAGAATGGAACGACCCGGAGATGCGGAAGACGGGGCAGTGGAGTCGCAAATGGAGAGGAGTGGGAAACTTCACTGGTTCGGGTGCGCGACAGCACAGCCGCGATGCCGCCCACGGGAGACAGGATCAAGAACAAAGGTTGAAGAAGGAGCACGGCTGTTGGATTAACATCCAACGATCTAGCTGCTAGAATCATTTGTTGATTAAGTTGACAAAGCCGTGCGTACACGTCCGCTTAGTAGGCCCACAAGTCAGCCACCAAATCTGATGGGTCCCAGCTATCAATGGGAGGAATAATTTTTTTTGCATAACAAGGAGGCACTTCCTTCCGTGCGAAGATACAGCCGGTGGGTCCCAGCTGTTAGGTGGAGGAAACATTTTTTCAACTTAATAAGGAGGAACTTTCCTTGCGTGCGACCATGGACCTCGTGGGTCCTAGTCGTGAGGCTCTCCACGTATAGTCCTCTTCCAATGACTCTCGTTTGTTGACCACGTCACACCAAGCGCAGCGAGGCGCTGGACGACGGCAAGGCCCCGGACGAGAACGACTCGGAGATGGGAAGACGTGGCAGCGGAGTCGCAGATTGAGTGGAGGAGAAGGGTTATAACTGGTTCTGGTGCGGCGTGGGGCTGCAGTCGATGGAGAATAACAGGAGGTGTGGAAGGGTTGAGGGATAGCCTGGCCGGCGGAGGGGTAGCGCTTCGAAGCGATGCGTGCTAAGCAAAGCCTCTAGCCGCCGGAGGCTAGACCAGGCGGTCCCGGCGACGCTGGAGGAAGAAGACAAGAGATTGAAGGTGCATGCTGACCAAGTTGACAACGCCCTAAGTAGGCTTCGACCTATTGGCCCACATGTCAGCCTGCAAAAATGTGGCATATATTTAACCCATGTTTTCTAGAATGTACAGTCCATTTGCTGGGCTGGGTGAACAAATAATTTTGCGTCAATGCGGCCCATTTATATTATCTAAGAAATCCTAGCCCATTTGCAGTTCCTTCAAATACACGAATTAGCTGGGCTCATTATATATATAATGTTATGTTAGCAGGAGCAATTAATATCAAAACTAAACCGGAGGGGCACATTTTTTATATACATAATTAACAAATTAGCGAGTTATTGCTCAAAATAAAAAATGAGCACGTTATTATTACATTGGTCCTTAAAATCTTCGCAAGCTTTTGTACGCAATCACATGGATTTCCCTTGCCTGTGAGTCAAAAACAACCAGGATTTTCCTTGCCAACTTCTGTTAAACATTTACTTTTATAACTTAATAACACGTGGGATGTTTTCATAATGTATATATAAGTCTCTATAAAATATACGATAATAATAATAATAATATAAATATATATAATGTGGTTAAAAAATACATTGGGCTGCCGATCTTTATGAAAAAGCCCATAGGTCGGTATGGACCTCAAAAAATAAGTTGAAACCACTGTCACCCGTATGTCGTGGGCTACGCATGTTAAAATACAAAACCTAGGCCTAGCTGATACTTGTTCGCCCTCTGGAAAAAAATGATACCAGATCCTAGAGCGAACTAGATTATAGAGGGGGCCAGCAGCACGACTAAAGAAGAACATCAGGAGAGATTTTTTTTCTTCAGTAGATGGCTCTCGATGGCGGTTTTTTACTTGCCTCTGCACCATACAACTTGTATTTTTAGCCTCCTGGTCCGTGGTGGACCAGCAGCCCATTTGCTGGGCAGGCCAACCTACAGAAACCAGCAGTCGATTTTTCATCAAGCCCCCAAAACAACGCAGTACTATGTTTGTTTTGAGGCCGAAAACATTACGGCAGGGGTTGAGCAGGGGAGGGGGCAAGACAGAGCAAAAAGATTAAAAAGAGTTGATGCACCGTTGCTACCCTAACAAAGCAGGTGCAATTCTTCTCGGGAATAAGGTGTGCCGTTGACACCCACACGTCACATACCCCACAGTAGGCATACTAACAAGTTCACACACAAGCACAACAGAAAAGGTAAACATTCATATCAAACTCAGGTTCACAGGACACATTCATATTCATAGCCAACATTCACTATCAACAACTCAAAAGATTCATATATACACAAGTTTAGCATGTCTATGGATCCAAATGATTGATAGATCACACAACAATATTCATAGATAATTCACAAAAAGATTCAGATATACACATGTTCAGTATGTTTATGCATCCAAATGATTGAGATCACAGCCAATATGATCCATGGAAGAACTTTAATTACCTAGGGTACAGACTGGTAAATGGTGTTCATTCGGAGGTACTTCTTGTAGCTTTATATTATTATTATTACATAAGAGGCGGCACAGACAATCTGAACTTTCCTTGTAGGTTTATCATCAAATATTGGCCTCGTGCCGAGGGAGGTTTGATAAACTTGGCCACTACTTTCATCCAACTATTTTACTGGCTCATATTGGTCCTGTAGCTCGCCAACATTCTAAATTGCAGACTGGTAAATGGTGTTCAGTCGGAGGTACTTCTTGCTAAAATTAATGCTTCTACGAGTAAACTTTCGAGTACATAAGAGGCAGCACAGACAATCTGAACTTTGCTTGTAGGTTTATCCTCAAATAGTGGCCTCGTGCTGAGGGAGGTTTGAGCAACTTGGCCACTACTTTCATCCAACTAGTTTACTGGCTCATCTTGGTCCTGTATCTCGCCAAAATTCTACATTGCAGACGAGAAAGGAGGCGGTTGAGAAAATGATGCACCCAAAATTTTTGTGCAGTCCAATTGAAATGGAGCATCCCTGGCGTGCAGACTGATTAAGTGCCAGATGAATATACGCGTCAACCAACTTGTCTGGAATCTTTAGACTCCATGCCATACAGTTCGCTACCATATGTGCAGATAACCAAAAGGCACAAGTTGGGACCAAAGACTGGACTGCGTTTTCTGGGCTATGCGCCAAGCAATATTTTTGGGGTTCACTCTCCTAATACTTGGAGTTTGACAATTGGTTGACGCCGGTTGATACTCGAATGAATATAGGCACTTCTTATTGTCAACATCGATGCTTGTCTGAGTGAACTTTGGAGTAGATAGCAGCAACATAACTACCTGTCCATCTGATCTTTTTGTGCAGTTCTACTGAAATCACCCGATGTAATGATTTGCCTGCAAGTTCAGGCTCCAAGTTACTCCTTTATGAAATCGGCAAACAGTAGCACAATACCAAATTACCAATAAATATGACAAGCACAATAATCAGGATAAAGACCAGTACCAACCTATGTGAGGTAGCATATCAATTACTATTTCCTTTGACTGGAAGCCGAGATAAGCCAAGCGACTGACAGCAAAGGAAGAATGCAAGCTGAGATTAGCGACTAATAGGAAAGGAAGGAAGCTGCCAAGGCAATGAAGCACCCAAAGTTTTTTGCAGTTCCACCAAAATCGAGCATCCCTGTTGGCACATATATTGAGAGAGTGAGATTACTGTAATAGTGGGACTAGTTTATGAAACATACACTAACAAATAGAAGCACCATCAGTATCTTAATGGGTAAAGTTAGCATTCCCTCCCTCCTCCACCACATGATTCACCTCATAGACAAACATACACACGTACATGATTCAACATAGGGTGCTACTAAAGATTTGTTTAACTCCGACAGGAAAATTAGGCAGCAATAAATTAGTGGTACTTAAGTACTCCTAATTAATTAAGTGAGATAGCAGAAGTGGAAGGGCTCCCTGGAGGATCGTCTCACATGTAAGGTAGTCATTTCTAGGGATGGCACCCGTAGGGTTTGGGTACGGGTGGAGCCACCCCATACCCTTACCCGTCATCCCAAACCTTACCCATCACCCGTTGATGGGTACAATTTTTTCCCATACCCGTCACCCATCAGGGTAAATGGGTACCCACGAGTAAATTACCCAGATTTGCAACACATCAATTTGAGCATTACATAGTCATGAACAACAACTTATAATAATAATTTATAAACAACAACAAATCATGACAACAACGCATACTCATTTGTGGGCTAGCTATTGTGGTGCAGCGGCCTAACATGAATGCATGATGAGGTCTGTTTAGGGTTGTGGGATATATGTACATATAATATGCTTAATATTTGAATAAATAATATATAAGGCCTATTTGTTAGAATATATGCGGGTACATGGGTACATGGGTATGGGTTAGACTAAACCATACCCGTACCCACTATACCCGATGGGTATGAAATTTTCCTATTAATGTACCCATGGGGATTTTTTAAACCCATATCCTTGCCCTAATAGGGTTTTTACCCACAGGGTACGAGGGTAATGGGTACCCATTGCCATCCCTAGTCATTGCCGGAGCCCTTGAATGGCCTCGACTGAGGCCTCTGGCTTCAGCAAGATCGCCTTGGCACTGTTTACTCTTCTTCTCCCTCCTCTTCATGCTCTGTTTCTCAGTCTCCTCGCTAGTTGGTGAAACCAAGTACATGATTGGCCTTCTATTTCAGAATTGGTTTTGTCAGTGAGGGAGTACAAGTGTACTAGTAAAAATTAGCATTATTTTCTCATGGCAGTCGCAAAATAGAGATGAACACATGCATTAAATATCATTCTTACCTAAAGGAGGGTCACTGTGCCAATATGGATGATGAGGATTGGAACACAGATCTCCCTTTGTGCAGTTCCACCGAAATGAACCAACTGTTCCATTCTGACATTCTAGTTAAACAACACAAAAGTCACTTCTTTTAAGAAGAGTTTGTGCAGTGCAACCAAAGGTCACAACAGCAACCAGGTGAAATGGATATCCCTATTTGCACAAAAAGCTACAGAGGAAACAGTCAGAGTCTCAAACAATTACAGGCAAAAACATTTGGCTAAACTTGTCATGGCTTATAACAGTGGCATGGCTTCATTTTTACCAGGGGCATTGGATTAAGAATAGCTAAATATTTGGTATAAGGGCATGGGACAGTGGGTGCACCAGCACTCTAGCACCATGTACCTAAACGGGGGCATAAAGTGGTGATTCATAGTTTGTTGCCCCGAGAAACAAACATCCAAGAAACATATCTGGGTTGGTCCCATTTTTGTTCACTCTTGCCACCGACTCCTATGTGTGGATAGAAAATCCAGTCCTGGTCATACCACTGTGTACAGCGTTACCCCTATATTTCCCTTTTCGACCAAGAGACCGGTTGGATGACCAGTCCGTACTACTTTCACCCCCTTTCCTTCCTGTTTGTACCAAGTCCAATGTACTACATACTAAATTCCCCCACCCCCACTTTATTTCTTGTTTGAACAAAGTACAAGATTCGACTCCATGAAGTAGCTTTACCTCTAACAATAGAAGAAAAAATAGGTGACGTTGGACCATCCGATCGAGAGGGGCTGAGAGGTAGAAAATGGTGCACATGCAGCGACGTAGCGAGCTAGGGAAGTAGAGCTAAGGCAGTTTGGAAGGAAGATATACCTGAAGGTCGTCAGGATGTGGATAGGTGGGCGGCGGGAGGCCGGATCCGCCCACACTAGGGCAACGACGAAGGGATCGAAGGACCTCTCGCGCCGACGCTCGGCCAGAGATAATGGTGCGGCCGACAGTGGGTCTCCTACCTCGCTGTCGACGACGGCCTAAATGCCGCCCCTCATCCCCTTCACCGGCGGAGGGGGATACGTCCGGATCTGTAACCAGCGGTGAGGATAGAAAGATAGTGTTTTTTGAAGGGAGAAAGACAGTGTTACCACCCCTATCTTGTTTAGATCTGGAGAGGATGAGAGTGTGTGAATAGAGCAAACCTAGCAAGCAAGCGCGTAGGCTCCGGCCTATATATACGTAGTGGGGTAGTTTTCCTTTTTCACTCCATCAAAACAATCCTTTAAAATTGTGTACTACGTGCCAGGTCGCTGTTTTTAGTTGTTGATTGCTTTGTGAGAGAGCTACCCGCTTGTTCCAAGTGGTGTTACGGTGTGCCAGGTCACACTTTGTATCGTTCAAGTCTGGTACAAGTCCCTCCATTAAATGAACAACCACCCCTCCTAAAAATTGTGAACAAGCCCACGGCTAAAATTATCGGAAATGTGGGTTGCCCCATGCATTATTATTTATATTTTCTAATCCCTCCGTTCCTAAATATAAGTCTTTTATATTAGCCACACCTAAGACAAGAATTTTTTATTAGCAGTGAACCCCACATGTCATAGACACAAAAAGTGTGGCAAGATTCCCTTAGGCAAGCCAAACTGTGTCTAACAATTTAAGCAACTCAAGTTAGGCAAGTGTGGGAAAATAATGTGTCAACATAAGACAAACGTAGTCACAATCCAAACAGCCCTAATTTTTTGTGACATGCATGAAAATTTGGTTAGTTGAATTTATAGTCAAAATTTGGCAAGGTGCATCAAATGAACACATGCAAGTATCAAAAGGGAAGTCACGGCATGCATGCATGCGTTGTACTCCCTCCGTTTCCAAATATAAGTCTTTTTAGAGATTGCAACAAGTGACTACAAACGAAGCAAAATATGTCTACATACATCCGTATGCAGTAGTCCATTTGAAATGTGTAAAAAGACTTATATCGAGTGCAATGCTTTGATGTGTCGCATCAACTCGTACAAGACCGAGAAGTTTGATTACTACAACGTCCTCTCCGTCGCGGACTGAGCTTCGGTGCCTTAACTGCACCTGCCTTTGGCTGCATGACAGGTGGGCCAACCACCTATTGGCCCCACCTGTCATAGACACAAAGGCAGGAGCAGTAAGTCAATGAAGCTGCGTCCCTCCCTCGCGCATGAGCATGGTGGCTGGCAGGACTAGTAGGAGCTTTCGCTACACGCTTCTTGACGGCGGCGAACTTGCGGATGGAATTGAAAATCATTTCGTCCATGCGAGAAGCGAAGCCGGCGTCGGTGAGGGCTACGTCGACGGTCGCCAGCATCGTCTGGAAACGCTGCACGGTGCGGGGCCGCAGGTCGGCGCCTTGGATGATTTGGCACAGCCGATTGCCGCTCGCGACCATTGCCTCCATAGGTGCTTCTGGCTCCTGGTCACTTGGTTTTGGATTGGAGTGAGCAGTGTTGCGCAGAGACTAAGGAGTAGATGGACCTTTATATGAGAATCCAAACTCTGTTGCATTCACATCGTGCTGGCTCTATTCTGCTTCTCCAATTAATTCCCTCTGCATGTAGAGTAATTTGAGGATGCATCATTGACCGTTCAACGTCTCGGGAACCGCTACCCTCTCCCTCCTTGGCATTCAGGCACCTATGGAGGCGAGGCGACTGCCGCTCACGTCTATCGTGTGTCAGGAGACGTTCCCGTCGATGACGAGGTGCCTATCGTGACTTTGTAAATTTCAAGATGATAGTACTAGTATACCCAATATTGTGCACCGCGACCAAGGCCGAGATGAAAACGAGAGAACTACGTATTTATGTACGGTATAGATTCACCCATTTTGCTCCATATGTACTCCGTCTTGGTGCAGTCTAGTCACTTGTTGAAATCTCTAGAATGGCAAATACTCCTTTCTGGTTTACAGGGCTATACTAGCAAGTAGTAGTACAATAGTGGGCTCACATAGCAATTTTGTCTCATGCAAGGGCATAGCTATATGCGTGCTCCAAGGTTCGCAACTGCCACATTCGGGTTGCACTTGGCTGTTCGCCTCTTCGAGAAGACGAACAATGATGTTACTACTACTGCTTCTACAGTATCGAATCCACTGCTGCATGTTCGAATCCACTGCTACATGTCCATCCACCATGAGCGGGAGGGATAAGCAAAAGCCTGTCCTCGTCTACGAGCCACCACGCGCATGGGCGAGGGAGAAGGCATGTACTAGTGATAAAATCAAGCTTCTCCTCGTTGTATGAGTTGACGCGACACATCATAGCACTGCCCCACATGGTTGCCTCTAAACTTGGCTGAAAGACCCGCAGTGTACAATACTCCATTTGCTGCAACCTCTAACATTTACCCCACCACAAATTAAAATATATATTCCTATCTTGACCAAATGAGCGTGCAAACTAGAATCACCAAGATGACAGGTAGGGCCAGAAGATTATTTTAACCAAAAACTATAGCATGGAGCCAACCCCAACGATTTTAGGGCATGTTTGGTTCCAATAAGTCACCTGACTTATAAGTCAGGTGACTTAAAACCAGTGACTTATAAGTCACGCCTGTTCGATTGTCATCTAACTTATAAGTCCCCTGACCACACCTTCTCACCTTGTTTTTTTATGTAAAGGTGATGGGACCCACGCAAAAGGGCGTGACTTATATGTTGGGTCTGTTTGGCAAAATAAGTCACTTTTTTTACTTTTCGACTTATAAGTTGGTGACTTATTTGGAACCAAACAAGCCTTTAAGCTTACAGGCACGGTACACGCTATCCTAGACTACTCTACACATGAAACTGCCACACGAGCGTCCGGGCTGCGCTTGGCTCTTCGCCTCTTCGGGAAGTCGAACAATGGCCCTGTTTGGATACTCTAACTCAGTTAGAGGTTAGAGTTAGATTCTAACCTAGAACTAACCCTGAACTAACTCTAACCAAAAAGGTGTTTGGATAGCAGGGTTAGATGGAGCGCGGATACAGCGAGGCGCCTTCACGGGAGGTGCGAGAGGGAGGGAGGGAGAGGACAAGAAGCTTCGAGGAAGTGAGGAGGGATCTGCCTCGGGAAGAGCGAGAGAAAAAGGTGTTTTTTAGTGGTCCTGAGAAGAACTAACCCAAATAAGCACCTCTTGGGTGGGTCAGGTTTTTTGGATGAGATAGATGCATCTAACCCAAACTAACCCTCCTGTTTGGATATTTTTGGATTAGTTGAGTCCAAACTAACCCAAACTAACTCTAACCCATGGATTCAAACAGGGCCAATGATGGAGTACTACCGTAGTGGAGGAGTACTATAGTATGCTTCTGGCCATCTGACACCGATTGAACTGCTACATGTCCACCGCGTACGCGGGGGGGGGGGGGGAGAGCGTGTAGCGAACGAAGGCTTCTCATTGTCCTGCCAGCCACCACGCTCATGGGCGAGGGAGGGACGCAGCTTCATTCACTTACTGCTCCTGCCTTTGCGTCCATGACAGGTGGGCCCAACAGTTCGGTGGCCCACCTGTCATGCAGCCAAAGACAACTGCGGTTAAGGCGAGAGGGCGTTGTAGTAATCAAACTTCTCGATCTTGTATGAGTTGACGCAACACATCAAAGAACTGCACTCGATATATTTCAATAATTTGCGTACCGATGCATTAATTACAACACATGCATGCATGTCGTGACTCTCCTTTTGATACTTGCATGTGTTGATTTAATGCACCTTGAAGTAGTATGAATATGTGACGGTAAAACTTTGTAATGCCCTGGCCCTAATAAAGCGAGAGATAGTTGTGCACGAGGAGGGCGAGATCATGCAGACGGAATGGGACCCTAAGATGGAGCTCTCTATGGTCTCGATGGACATCACCTTGCTCCACTACCCCTTGTGCCTCCGCCTCTTGAAGCCTCCGGTGTATGAGGTTTGAATACACCTCGTCCGTTTGGCTGATCGAGCAAGGTGCAGGTTTCATGATTGATGTGTTGTTTGATTGATTTGTGCAGTGCAAAGGAGGGCACCTGGCTTGCACGAACTACCGCGTCGAGCGCCCCAGGAACCACCGGCAGTGCCAGAAGTGCGAGCGCGGCGGTGGCTTCGACGTGCGGAACATGGCGGTGAACGCCGTCCTCTCCTCGGTGAGGTTGGAGAGCCCGCACGAAGGCTGTGGGCTCTACGTCACTTACCACAAGCTCGCCGATCACTAGAGCGTGTGTCCGCTCACGCCCTGCAAATGCCCCGTGCCCGTCTGCGGCTATGAAGGCCCGCCGCCGGTGCTTTCCCACCACATCAGCACCGTGCATCCCATGCCCGTGCACAGGATCCAATACGGCAAGGCACTCCAGCTGCAAGTGTCACTGTCGGAGCCACGACTCTTGCTATTCGCGGAGGAGGACGGCCGCGCATTTTTCTTGGTCGGCGTTATGCTCGACATCGGCCCCCCTATCGCCGTGTCGGTCGTCTGCATCAGAGTGGGGGCCTCCCCACTGCCGCACTACATGGCCAAGCTGTGGGCGAACACACTACAAGAAATATGTCAACTAGTGACCTTCCATCAATGACCCTGGAAGAATTGGTCATAGATCTATGACCATTTGAGACCAATTGGTCAAAAGCTGTTCGGGGGGCTCCAAAACCTAAACCATTGCGACCATTTTGGTCAGAAAGGTCGTAATTTCCTTACATGAAATGGTCATAAAGTAGACAACACTAGTCCGCTGCCTTATTTCTAATTGTTAACGACCAATATAGATGGTCATAGCCTTGTAAATTGTGGTGGGTTGTGATGACTAGGCGCCATCTCATCAGTTTTGCCTATGTGTCATGTCCATGTGTCAATTTTTGCCCTAGGTTGTGAAGCAACCTATATTTCTGTTATTCCAAAAATTCCCAAAAAATTCTCATAAATTGTTTGGATCATATCTTCATCAAATATGTCGAAATCCTTCCTTGCCTAGTTAAAAAATAATTCAACACTATTCATTTTCCTATTCTGTTCAGAGCAGCACTTTGTGAAGGAAGTACCACTTTGGCATGTCCAAATAGTATCCATTTTCTACAGTGCTTTCCTATGCCCAAATAACCATCCTCCACCAAATGCCAGCCCAATCCATTCATTATTTTGAGCCTAGCTTCAACATTCGTATTTATGTCCAATGTGGTACTTTGCAAAGCAAGTACCACCTAGGCTCCTCCTTTTGAGCTGAAAAATTTCTGAAGACGGTCTTCTTAGTAACTGATCATCCTCAGCCAAAACTCACGCCCATTAGCCATTTACATTTCCCGTACCGCTAATCAAACACTTGGCTGCTAATTCATGTTTGAGCATCGACCAGTCTCCTCGTGAGAATCTTATGCTGTAATTTTCTTCCTAGCACCTACCTAGGGAGTGCCCAACCCACTAGACATGCATAGGCCGCCCAGAACACATGGCAATGCCACGGTCATGCGGTGACCATGTGGCGGGCATGCGAGTTTACGCGCTCTAGAGTTGGGGCCCTTGGCCACCACCCAAACCTCGACGTATCGCCACCAAACCATGTATTTATGACTAAATAGGTACTTATGTAACTAGAAATGATTTTGTGAAAAAATAAATAGCAAACTATGAGGCAGCTGTAGTTCAAATTTGACCCGCTTCCAATTAAATCGGCAGAAATTTGTCTTTTTCACGAGTGGTGGATCAAAACTTTTTACACCCAACCATTTGGTCACTTGTGCATTAAATATGGCCTAGTATTTTATAAAAATGATTTGGTCCAATTTTGCAACAATTATTTGGGAGGTCCTTCACAAAAAAACCTCCTTTTCGGCACTCGAAAAATGGAAAATAGTTTTTTCGTCCAAAGAAAATGAAAACTTCCTTAGGCAACATTGTTTACCATTCCAATATGCACCCCTGTGCACAATATGAGATAATTTGAACAAACTATGCCATGAATGTTGCCATAAGATTGATCATTTGGCTTGAAAGCCATTGATCTCCATACGTGATAGCTTGTTTCTGAGAACACTTTTTTAAAATAATTGCCGTATTACAAGTTTGTTATTTTTCCTGGGAACTTGGCCACATATAATGACACAATGCGAAGGTTTCCCAATTTTTTGATTTTTTTTAATTTTTTATGCCCGTTTCAAAATGCGGTCAAAACGGCGGGAATGACCGTTCCTAACTAGTGGTTGAATCTTGGAATTTTTTTGGTGTTTCTCTAATTAAATAGATACTTATGTACCTAGAAATGATTTTTGGAAAAAAATAAAGAGCAAACTACAAGGCAGCTACAGTTCAAATTTGACCCGTTTCCAGCTGAACCGGCGGAAATTTGTTTTTTTAACGAGAGGTGGATCAAAACTTTTTACACCCAACCATTTGGTCAATTGTGCATTAAATATGGCCTAGTATTTTATAAAAATGATTTCGTCCAATTTTGCAATAATTATTTGGGAGGTCCTTCACAAAAAACCTCCTTTTGGGCACTCGAAAAATGGAAAATGGTTTTTTCATCCAAAGAAAGTGAAAACTTCCTTAGGCAACATTGTTTGCCATGCCAATATGCACCCTTGTGCACAATATGAGATCATTTGAACAAACTATGCCAAGAATGTGGCCATAAGATTGATCATTTGGCTTGAAAGCCATTGACCTGCACACGTGATAGCTCGTTTCTGAGAACACTTTTTTAAAATAATTGCCTTATTACAAGTTTATTATTTTTCCTAGGAACTTGGCCACATATAATGACACAATGCAAAGGTTTCCCAATTTTTTGATTTTTTTGAATTTTTTATGCCCGTTTCAAAATGCGGTCAAAACGGCGGGAATGGCCGTTCCTAGCTAGTGGTTGAATCTTCGAATTTTTTGATGTTTCTCTGATTAAATAGATACTTATGCACCTAGAAATTATTTTTGGAAAAAATAAAGAGCAAACTACAAGGCAGCTACAATTGAAATTTGACCCGCTTCCACCTGAATCTGCGGAAATTTGTCTTTTTCACGAGGGGTGGATCAAAACTTTTTACACCCAACCATTTGGTCAATTGTGCATTAAATATGGCCTAGTATTTTAGAAAAATGATTTGGTACAATTTTGCAACAAATATATTATAGGTCCTTCACAAAAAAACTTATTTTGGGCACTCGAAAAATGGAAAATTGATTTTTCGTGCAAAGGAAATAAAAACTCCCTTTGTCAATATTGTTTGCAATTCTATGATGGAAACTTGTGCAAAATATGATATCATTTGAAAAAATATTTGAAAGGACTTTCACAAAAATACTCATTTTGAGCACTGAAAAATGGAATGAAATTTTTTATCTTAAATCGATCATGACCAATTTATATGGTCATAAGGTCATCAAATGGTTTGCTGCGTTCTGATTGGACCATGAGCATATCACGCGGATCACGCATCAACCACCGTTGGATGCTTCCGGATCCAACGGCCCAAACCCACCCGAGCCGAAACCCTAGGTCTGTCCTCATGGACATTTTCCACCCACCCACCCACCCCCCCGCCCGCCTCCATTCTTTCTTTCTCTCCCTCCCCCCTCGGATCCTCTCCCCTCTCCCCCGTGTAGTGAACCCTAGCCCCTCTCTCCCCCGCACACCACCTCCTCCCGAGTAGATCGCAGCCGCCACCTCCTCATTTCTAGATCGCCACCTCCACCTCCCCGTTGTCCATGGCCTCCCCACGCCCTTCTCCCCCGAGAGCCCTCTCTCTCCCTCCCGCGACTCCTCTGCTCCACTCGATTCCGGCGAGTTAAGGCGCATGCTTCCCCACTGACGACCTCGATGCCCATCTCCCCCACAGGCGCCGCCCCCACCAACCTTCTCTCTCTCTTCCCTTGGTCGGCGCACGCTTCTGCAGGCAGATCCGCGACGCGCCAACTCCGCCCCGTCGGCGGCGGAGGGAGCTTGTCAACGGCCGTGGTCCAGAAGCACAGCTTCGCCTGGCCGTGACGGATATGCGCAAGGGCCGTGCTGGGCGAGGAGCCCCCATGCTCGGCCGCCACTTGGTTCGCTCCTCTTCTTTCGATCGCCGGGAGAGGACCTCGTGACGGCGATGCTACCGAATCCGCGATGGAAGTGCTCAAGGTCACGCACAGCGACTGGAGGCCGAAATGTTTTGGTGAGTTTCCTTTGCTGTCTCCATTGCGTAATTACAGGTCTTGCACACCAAATACTTGTTTCGTGCTAACAAATGATCCTGGCCACGAATGATCCTTTTGCTATGGCATTCTTGTGCAACATCTTCTGGCAGATTGTATTGCCAAGGATTCAGGATGCTGTGGAGTACTACTTTATAGTACTAGCATAGAAGTGACAGAATTTCAGAGTTTCAGAGCAAGGAACAGCCGACAGGGTCGGTACTGGTGTAGAGTTTAGTACTTTGTAGTTTTAACTGAACAGAGTTGTAGACTACACTCTCTAGTTTTTGCTGAACAGAGTTAAAAGACTGTACAATGTGGTTTGTGTTGAACAGAGTTCTATACTGCATTCTATATCTTGTGATGAACAGAGTGTTTCTAGAAGCAAAAGATTCGATCGGTTGGTAGCTTCATGTGCTAATGTGTGACCAACACGTGACTTGTTTGTAGCGTCCGTTGACAAAAATGTCAATCATAGTAACTGACAATGTGCCTTGACATGTTTATATGTTATCATGTTTAGGAATCAACTACTCTGTATATTTTTTGCATCTCTGTCACATCCAATCGTGATTCAGGATGTACTAATTCTTGTATGCTATCCTATTCCAACCAGCATAGAAGTGAAGTGTGTAGGATTGATATTATGCCCCTGTGTTATTTGTATTCTTCCCAGGTTACATGCAGTCAGTCTTACAAGGTCTTTCGTGCGTCCTGCTAGTGTTCACAGCCTTCCAAGTTCATGGGGGTCGTGTTTGTTTGTTCATGTGATGATTCTTCTACACATTTCATAGTTTCTTCTACATAGGCGCTACATTTTGGGTCATGTGCAGATTATGAAGTAACTTGGGTGCCTCGATAACCATCTTCTTCGTTCTTTTGTAGTTGTGGAGACCACGGATGGGACTATCACAGTTGCTTCTGCGTTTCACGGGCATCAGGAAGGTACTAATTACCATTTCCTCTCTCTAGTTCTTACTCACCACACTACAAGGCAAGGCATATCTGACCATCGCAGGGCCCTTTGCTACATTTGTTGTTCTATGTAATTGGAGAGCTGCTCAAAAGGCTTTCTTCCATATGCTTATGTGTTGCTTTATTTAACAGCGATACATTACAGGGATCACAAGTTCTTGTTGAAAGCGGTAGAAGAGGGAGTTGGCTATGGCCATCGAGGCATGTTTGGCTCCGACGCCATGGATGCCGTTGTGCTCTCTCATCGTCCTCCTCCCTGACCCCTAAGCACATCGGGCCATTGTGCTTCTTCTAGTTCCACATGTAGGCTTTTCAAAGGATTTTGGATGCTGATAACATCAACTTAGTTCCTTGAATGTGATATATAGATTCTTCCCTTGTTTTAACTGATTGCCAGAAACTGTACATTCCAGGTTGATAGTCATGAACTTTTATTATTGGTAATCTAAAATATTCTGCATATTTAGTGTCCAAATACAGTCCAAAGATAAATCTTAGCTGTAAATATTCTGCATATATAGTGTTCAGTTTGATCTATAAGATCTGAGTTTATTGTACTATTGATGGTGATAAGATTGCCGCTAGTATATTCTGTACATTGCTTGTTTGGGTCTAGGCTAGAAAATAATGTCAGTTCTTCTCCAGCAAAACTTACCAGTTTCTTCCTTTCCCTACTTTAAACCATCTAAAAAGGCTAGCATGATTATTGAAGCCCGTGAGCTTTTGCCCATCCGTCTTCGAGCTTTTATTTCTGGGGTTTACTTCATCAGAACTTTGTGATTAGTTACCAGCAATGTCCCTTTACCGAAGCCCTGTCATTGTAGTAGGGTTGCCTATGTGGCATTCGGCACATGCATGATGCTGCATTCCTGCCAATCATGTTTGCTTAGATGTTTGCCTTCATACTTTTGTATTATTTTGTAATGTATTGTTTTGTATTGTCTGCATTCGAGTGTCGGTCATCCTGCACAGCGAGGAGTTGGACCAAGGGGGCAAGCAGCGCTGCTGGTTCCTTGAGACATGTGCAACACATTTAACTTGTAGTACTCCAGTAATCCAGTAATTTTGCTTAGAGTATTTAACAAGGTTGAACTGTACATGTGTGGAGTAATTTTGCTTGGAGTATTTAACAAGATTCAGCAAGATTTAACTTACTTTTCCAGTTAATTAAATGGACATCTTGGATTAGTTAGAAAATCATGAATTATTTGCAGAAATCCATAGAAGTATTGTACTCCAGTGTGCATTACTTACATAAACTTGCGTGCAAGCTTATTTTCTAACTTGTATATTCTGAAACTGAAAAAGCTTAGTTAACTTCTGTTAAGTTTCAGTAATATTTAGTGGAGTATTTACTGTAAATTTTGCACATCACAATAATTTCACTTGCTGTTAACTATTGTAGCATTAGGGGTAGTTTTACTAGAGTACTGCTTGAACAGGGTGAATGGAGGGTGAGGAAGTTTTACTGCACAGTAGGATTGCACAGGGAGTAGTTAGGAATAGTAGATGTTGATGATCATAGTCAGGAGTAGTTTTGCATTTGGTGATCATCCAAAAATGTGATGTACTATTGTACTTTGAGTGAAAATGGAATGGTGTGATCCTGCACAACATACTTTGAGTGAATGTTGAGTACGGTATGCACTTGTGTAGTAGATGTTGAGTACTATATGCACTTGTGTAGTAGATATTTTGTTTATAGATTCAGTTTATAGTGATACGCTTGTGCAGTATAGTCTTTGCCTTTTGTTTATACAGTTAAATGTTGTTTATATATCTAGCTTGTGCTGATAAACTTGCATGGTCTCTACCTGTTTATACTGTTAAATTTTGTTCTATAACTTAAGCTTTTACTGATAAAATTGCACAGAGCACAGTACAGTCCCTGCCTTCTGTTATACTAATAATTGTTGTTTAGTTATAATTCCTTTTCCATTGTACAATTGTATAGATGCAGTCCCACTCACAAGGGAGGCACACATGCAGCATGGCCTCTGCCACGGTGGCTAGATGTTGTACAGCAGTATAGGTGCGTGTCCCGATTTACATGCTCACCGTTGTACATGTTCCTTTCTGTTTGGAGTCTATGATGTAAGTGATACTGAGATGCTCATGGGGGAGGTCGTTGTTTATGTGTCGTTGGTCCTGGGAATTGCATGCATTGTCTATTTTTAGCGTTGTTGTGTATGTGAAAGATTCCATGTTCACTACATGCTAAATCTTTAACTCCTGGATATTACATGTTCACCGAATGTTTACTTCGTCATGTGCCAACTTAAATGCTCAACTAGGGCAAATAGTGAATAGTGGATGCTCTGTTGATCTTGCTGTAGTAGTAGTTGTTGATCTGGTATGCTGTAGTTGCTGTTGATTTGGAGTAGTTAATGTTGCCGATACTATATGTTGTACTGTTGCTGTATTGATCCACGCTCTTTCGAGCCTATCCCTGTTTCACGCAAGAGAGGCATCGAGCAAATCTGACAAGTCCAAGTCTGAGGTGAGCGACAAGGACGACGACAACAAGGTGAGACCATCCTGATCCACCCGCCCACTTCCTCCCCGTGTATTCCCTAACCGCTCAACATGTTGATTTTTTCTAAACATATGAAAACTTGTTGTGTGCAGGGTGACTAGTGATGCGGCACACCAAGCAATAGTGGGGGGAGGGGGTCTCTAGAATGTCGTCGTTGCCGCTTATTGCTGAAGTCACCAATTTATGATGGATGGTTGCTGTTAGTTTAGCTCCTTGGTAGTCCCTCTTTCAAGCAGCTGCAGCTGGTAGAAATGGTATCTACCGTGTCCCATGTAGTTCATGTTCTCAGACTGCCCTTTGTTGCTTCATTTTGATGTTAATTTAGTCTCTATTGAATGTACCTACTTTGTGCTCGTGGCTATTTCAAAAGTCCTTTCATGTTGAAAGAAATAAAATGCTCTCGTTACTTGTTCGAATTTCCTCTCCGTTTCACTGTCGCTGGAATAAGCTTGTGTCCTGCGAGCAAGTTCCTGAAAGTTTGATATGGAGGCTCAAAAACGAAATGGACTATGAAATGGCTGAGGCGCAAAAACGAAATGGACTATAGAAGGCCCAAAACCGAAATGGACTATAGAAGTCCATGTCCTAGAAGAAAAAAAAGATGAATTCTTGGGCTTGGCCCATGTAGCTCACATAAATTGACAGGAAAATAATAATAAATGGGCTCGGCCCATAAGGAAGACTGAACTGGACCGGGCTGAATCTTGTCGGTGACCTTTTCAATTGGTCGCAATTTTGCCATGTCAGATTGCCACGTTGGATCCGACGAGGCCTGGGTAGACAGCCAGTGACCAAAACAAAAGGTCATGGGTTCAACGACCTTCTGTTTTGGTCATAAACATCTACGACCTTCTCACAGAGAAGGTCGTTAATTTCACTTTATGACTTCCAACTTTTGACCTTCTATTTTTGGTCACAAAAAGGTCACAAATGAAAAAACAACGACCTTTCAGTGACCAATAGTCAAGGTCACAAGTTGACATATTTCTTGTAGTGATGGCCCGCCGGGGGAGCCCAAAGGGAGGACCGACGCCGTCAAGGTGGAAATGGAGGTGACAAGAAGCAGGGATCCCAGCGACGTCACCGTTCAGGAGCTGACCTTCTTCACAGTTCCGCCCAAGCTGCTGGCCGGGGCTAAGCTGGTGTCCCTCCACATTCAGATTGACAAGCTCACGTCCTAAATGATTCTACAGTGCCTTCTGCTTATCTTAGTAATATGCTAATATGGGGGTTAGCTCGGTCTACTTTAGCTTAAGAGATGGTCGGCTTTGGTGGTGATGCAGCAATTACCTCGACATCAGATCAGAAGTGAAAGTAATTTCGAACAGTCGAATGGATATTTTGCGTCTGTTGGATATAAAGATCATTTGGGTAAGAAGTAACAGCTTATATGCTTTTTTCGAAACGGAACAGAATTTTTGTTGACATGCACTAATATTTTTGAAACGGACATCGGGCTGTAGCTAGAAGGGCGGTTGGGACGCGGCATCAGCCCATACCACGGTGACCCCCAATTGGGATGCACCGACTCTGGATTTTATCCCTCGCCGATGTCAACCGCGTCTACGTAGAACATTGTTCCCTTCCCCTAGCTGCGGGATCAGGTCGGATATGTGACCAGCAGTGTGGCCACCGTCGTTCTATGCTTGTGAAGAGAGCAACCCAAGCAAGCAGGCTTGTAGCTTAGGCTCCTGCTAGTGTATATATAGTGGTTTTGTTTTTCTCTCCATATCAACCATTTTATATTGCGTACGTGTCATTGAAGAGTGAAATGATGGTTTCTTCTTTTGACTAAGTTACTGTGTGATTTGACTCCTCCATTAGTGGCCCCTACACGTACTCCCCCTACGTGTATGCCATAGTCAGACGTACACATGGATGCAAAAACACGCGCGACGCCCTAGTGCATGCATGTCCGAGCACACGACGGAACACACACGGTCACGCTCAAGTGCTCAACCTACACGTGCATGCACACACATACTCAGCCAGGGTGAGCTAGTGACCGTATAAACACCGGAAAATGTATATATTGAGCGCAATGAGCGTATTATGAAGTCCACTGACCATATTTTTAAAAATATACAGTGACAGACAATGTATTTATCTCATTTGAAATTAAGCCATATTAACCGGAGAGGAGGCAGTATGGACTAGCATTACTTTGTTGTGTCCTGTCAACTTGCCGAACGAGGAGAAGCTTGCAGGACGGGAGAAGCTTGCGCGCGGTGGCTCGCAGGAAAAGGAGAAACTTTTGACTACTGCAAGCTGTCCTTCGCTCAGGCGGTGGACGTGCAACAATTAATTCGGTGTCAGATTGCCAATAGCATACACTATAGTAGTAGTACTATTACTGTTGCACTACTAGTACTTGTACTACTACTTCTATAGTCTATAGAGGTAGTACTAGGAACCGGATGAAGGAGCGTCTGCACTCTTATTATATTTTTATAATGTGATAAAGCAATCTTCAACACATTTGGTTCTCTTCGAGGGTTCTCGCATGTGATAATGGAAGTTGATTGCATGGAACACTCGCCACAATTCTCGCTTAATTCTGGCTCATATCCTGTTACAAATAGGAGCGCTCGGTAATATTTCCTCCTTTTTTGTTATTCAGCATGTAAACAGGTCAGCAAACCTTGCAGCGCATCTTTGTGCAAACCATGCTTGCTGCACTTTAAATGTGGTCGAGAGCTGGCTTGAGGAAAAACCTCGCTTCCTACTTCTTTTTTTGCGGCGTACCTCGCTTCCTAGTGACCAGTGTCTTGGATGATCGTCCTAAGAATGCTTATATATGAATAAAGCTCTCTCATTTACCCGCAAAAAAGATTAAGCCATATTAACCGAAAAGGAGGGAGTATGGACTAGCACTACTTGTTGGTGTGTCCCGTCAACTAGCAGAACGAGGAGAAGCTTGCAGGACAAGGTGAAGCTCGCTTACGCCTTTTGACTAATGCAACGTACCCTCACCCAGGCGATGGACATGCATCAGTTCATTCGGTGTCAGATTGCCAGAGGCATACACTTTAGTACCGAACATGCGGAGTACCATCATTGTTCGACTTCACGAAGAGGCGAAGAGCCAAGCGCAAGGTTTAGTAGTACGAGTAGCACTACTACTAGAACCGCATGGTGGAGCCTCAGTACTCTTATTTTTTTAATCTCTGATAAAGTACACATTTATTCCGGAGAAGGGCAGAAAATGACAGCCCAACATGTAATGATGATATCGATCAACCATGCTTGAATATATCTTGGCCTCCATGCGAGCCCGTCTCTGTGTTCTCGCTCCTCATCTCTCTCAAGGAATGGCAAGTTGGCCATTTTGCCGTCAATTGAGATCGGTTTGCTCACACTCCAGTCCCACATGTCAGTGATATGCCAAGAGGAGGTGCGTTGACTGACTGGCCATACACGTACTTGGTTTTGCACCTTCATACTACTTCCCACCGTCACAGTTTACAGGGCGCGCTTCATTATGATGCATTTCTCTCAATGCATTTCCACCACCAGAGAGACTTTAGACATGTTTGGTTTAATGCTCAATTAATTAGGGCGTGGTAACCACAATTTTCTCTTGATGTAGTACTACGGAGTGGAGTACATGCATGCATGTGTGTACCCGGGGTTGAAGCACAGCATGCATGTGTGTACACATTATTTCCTCTAGTAATAGACGCCGTGCTATAACTACCAATGCTATTTTTCAGGCCGATTGCTAGTCGCCTTGGTCCCAGAGATTTTCTCTTTTTCTGAAGAGCGCTCTATAAACAGTGACGGATGGAGTAGTATGAGAGGATTCAAAGAAGAGCGTATTGATGGTTGCTTCTTCCAAGCAACTTACAATGGGAAAGGTGGGGCTTATGATTTGACTGCTCATTACTCACTATTAATGTGGCGCAACGACGGGTCTGAGTCTCCCATGCGGCTATGCACTACCCCTCGGTTCTTAAATATACTCTGGAGTATTTTTCTCTCTAGAGATTTCAACGAGTGACTACTCAAATAATTGTCTTTTTAGAGATTCAAATGGACTATTACATACGGATGTATATAGACATATTTTAGAGTGTAGATTCACTCATTGTGCTCCATATGTAGTCACTTGTTGAAATCTCTAGAAAGACAAATATTTAGGAACGGAGGGAGTACACATACGAAGAAAAATGAGTGAATATGCACTCTAAAATATGCCCATTTGAAATTTGTAAAAAGATAAATATTGTTGATGAAAGTTGCGACGACAAAAAAGAAGCATATTCCTTGTCCTAAGGGAAGATAACAACATGGTTGTGTTTGTCTAAAACGGTGTGAGGACGATATTGCAATATGGAAAGTACGCCAGACGAGCTACGTTTTGTGCAAAGAACTATGGAAGATCCACATGCAGCGGCGTGGGAAGACGTGTAGTGGAGCAAGGCTGGAGGGGATACCTGGAGGTCGTCGGGATGTAACTAGGTGAGCGGCGGCGGGCGAAATCTGCCCACACTGCGACAGCGAGCAGGTGGCGTAGGCCCTACCGTGCCGAAGCTTGGTCAGAGAGAATGGCGTGGACCGCAGATCAGGACGTGCTGCCTCGGCGCCGTCGAATGGAGAAATGATGCACGTCCTCCCTTTCCGACGGCGGACGGGACGCGGCCGGATCAGTGACCAACGATTGGAGAGAGAGAGAGAGAGAGGCACCGCAGCCTTGTGTGAGAAACTCTGAAGAGAGACAAACCAGGCAGGGAGGCTCCATTGTATATAGTGGAGCGGACTACCTTTTTCTCCATAAAAATCGTTTTATATTCTATGGATGTAAAAGACGAATAGAGATCATACTTCATTATAAAAAGCGAATTTGGATTTTTGAAGAATTTATCATAGTGTTTTAAACCGATGCATGTGTGAATATACTACATATAATATATTTTATCTCTACTCTTATAAAAAATGGAGTTGTTGATGATGGTGCCATCCTGCAATATAGGCTGTCCGATTTATATCTGACTGATAGGAAGGAAACGATGGCAATTTTGAAAAAAGATACCCACACCCCTCTCCATATTTGCAAATTAGGCCTCTCCTCGATCATGTTGATGATCTGTGGAACGCATGGGCATCTTGCTAGTACTACGTATAACATATAGAACATTGGTCATAATTTGGGCTAATGTGTGGCTTTTGCAGCTCAGGTCTAAATACTTGTCATAATGTAGGGGGCGGGGCACTATACTATGTGTGATAAACATGGTGTACACGTACGGAACATGGTTTAGATTATGAATATATAGTTAGTACATCAAATGTACTATTATTTGGAATCAACATCAAGTGTATTCAAAAAATAGAATTCGAGTTCAAGTAGTACACATAGTTCATATCTATCTCCATAGTAATCATGTGCTGTGTTATTAAGGTAATACACGAATGATGGTTGAAGTTGGCAACAATCGTGATTGTAGATTCTTATTGAAATAGAGAAATGAATTCAAATTCAGTTCGAATTGCAGCGGTAGTAGATATTTAGAATGGACTAAAATGTTGGTATGAGTAGGTTACATGCATTATACAGCAAGCGAAAAAATTTAATTAGACATAACATGGATTCATACTACCGAATAGCATTTAATTGCACTAAATTGTTGGTATGAGTAGCTTTAAATAGCATTTTTATAGCAAAACGGGGCAAGACACTCTCTTTGTGTGGTGTGAATAGTTTTATTTTTTCATTTTATTTTTGGCTGAGGGAAGTGCGAATTGATTTGGTACGTACAAGTATAATATTTCGCATTAGGATTGTCCCTAAAATTCAACCCACGCCTTGTTATATCCCAAAAATTCAGATATTGTGCTCCCAAAACTGGCCCCTTCACAACCCGCGCCTTGCTATCCCGAAATTACAACGTGCGCGAAAACTCCCTCCAGCTGCCAAATCTCGACACACGAAATCCCCCTTCTAACCCTGAGCTGAAAGGGCCGCTAGTTCAAATCGGTGGGGGTACATTTGTAACACACCTTACATTATGGACAAGCGCGTCCCTAAGTCATGGTTCACCCCCTCCCATCGCCTCCTTTTCGCCATTCGAAATCCCAGGCCGCCATAACCTCTCCGCTCCAGCCGCGAAACCCCACCCTCATCCGTCCGCCACCTCACCGCTGCCCAGCCGGAGCCTCTTCCCCGACGATGTCGTCCACCACAACAGCTCGATGTCCCTTGTCCACCTCCCCGGATGAGGATCCGTCATCCATCTCGTCGTCCCGCCGGTTCAGCCGCCCCGTCCTCCACCTCCAAGGAGCTGCTCCGAACGCCTCGTCTATCGCGGTTGCTCCATCCCCACAGCACCGCCTTAACCTGCTCCACCAGAACCGCAACATCCTCACCGAATCCTCGAACGAAGCTGAGGCCTACTCTGCGCCACCAAAGAGGTTGTACACTCATGGCATCGCACCTTCTCCTTATCTCGACCTCTCGGCGCCGACGGTTCTCCATCCCGCACCCCCATGGAGCGGCTACCTTGAAGCCAGCCCCGTGGGCGACATCTCCATGGCGGCTCTCGCCCAGTGCGAGGCCCCTTAGACGGCGGCGTCCATACCAGTCGGATCTGCTGATGATGTTCCGGCTCTCGCTCGCTCGCTCGCGCTGCTGCTGTTCCGGCTCACGCTCGCTCGCTCGCGCTGCTGTTGCTCTAGCTCTCGCTCGCTTGCTCGCGTTGCTGCTGCTGCTCTCCCCCTCGCTCGTGCTGCTGCTCTGCTTCAATTTAGCTACACTTTAGTCGACTGAATTGACTTTTGGGTCAGTCAATTTTCAGGGGGTGGGGGGGCTCACCGGAGTTAAGGAAGAATCACCCGCAGCGGGGATGAGGGCTCGCCGGAGAGGTACCCCACTATCTATCTTAGGTTTTAGGGTGGGGGCGGGGGCCTATAGGGCTGGCCGGGGCGGCGGCGGACCGGCGGTGGGGAGTTGTTTCGGGTCTGCGAGGCGGCACTGGGGCTGGCGGTTCGGCCGGTGGTGGCTGGCAGCTCAGGGGGTGCATGTTGAAGATCAACTACAGGCCCTCCCTAAACTACATGTCAAGTGCCTCTCTGCTACCATTGCGTTCAGTTTCGACAGTAACATTCAGATTCCACAGTAAATTTCAGTTTCAACAGTTAAGTTCAGAGTCAACAGTTTTTACCTCATCTGTTGTAGTCAGGTGGTTTTTGGTGATGTAAATTTTACATCTATTTTACATCATCTATTTGAGATGCTATTAGAATCCCACTTGAGATTGACGATGTCTGTCTTGTGCTGCTTCAGCCTTGACGTCATACGGCTCACCGGGGCTGCTCCAACGATAGAACGATCCATCACAACAGAGCAGTGCCTTGGACGCCGTCTACAAATTCCTCGGATCTTCCTCCACACCTCCAATAGCCACCTCTGCCTCAGCTTTTTCAGCGACCAACCCAATGATGTTGAGGTCGACACGGCCACGGCAAAGAGGTTGTACACTTGTTGCATCACTTATTACTATACATTCATGTCGATCTAATAGGGCTATTTTGGTTTGACGGAAAAACATAGCAATAGGGAATTTTCCAATGGCACTCTACTATTCAATTATTCATGCATTTTGTTGAAAGGAATGAAGCAAAGCATCCACATGGACCTACTTTTCAAAATCCTATGCATGAAAACAAGAACAAGTGCATTAGTGGCAGAATAACATTCTATTTGTACATGCTTTCATATGGTTTCACTTTATTCTGGCCATGTTTCTTTGCATTCCTCTGCTCTTCCAATTCCTGTAAACTAAACACCCAAGTTGACAGAAATCATGTGTTTACAAATGCTCTGTTTACCATGTGCATTCCTATTCTATTCTGGTGTTTTTCCTATCCCTGCATTTTTAGAATCATTTAAGCCAGATGAGCCCTTACAGAATTACTTCAGGTACAGGTAGGTGTCGAAGGGAACTTTGTGTGGTTTGTCCTACTCCTGCCACGACGTCGTCCACCTCACCTGAGGTGCTCCATTGACAGAAACATCCACCAAACCAGACATCACGACTCCTGACCATCTTTCGCCGCCTCAGATCTCCTTCCCTGCCGCTGACACCCACCGCAACGGCATCACCATCATCGACTCAGCACATGAACCTGAGGAGTACACGGGTCCACAAAAGAGGTCACACTCTTTTGATTCTCTTATGTTATGCATTGCTTAAAATTACCTACTATTTATCGTCTTATTCACCTCTTGGACTCCAAGTCAGGTCCAAATTAATGTTCAAACTTGAGTTCTAAATTAGTTGTGGGGCACATATCAAGGAAGCAATGAATAGTATCTCTGTCTAATCTTTGGTTCACCTAGGGTATGCCTATGTTGTTCATCTTGGGTGGGAAACAAATACTAAAGCAATCATCATCTGTCTTTTTCTTAAATTAAAGCAATCATCAGCTTGCTATCATTATTTTTGGATCCATCCACTGGTTGTTACCATCACTCTAAATTCTGCATGCTCTCCTTACATAATCTCACCATATTTTCTTCGTATGCATGTCAGATATTGTACATAGTCATGCTGAACATGTAGAGAAAAAGAGAAGAGTTTTGCACGGCAATACAATGTCATGCAGACATCGCTCCATGGTGGGTTCAATGGCAAACCCTCCCCACCCCTCTCCAGATTGTAATCCAGAGGAAGATATTTGTTCTGAGGCGGATTCAGACACCGCTGACCACTCCTATTTACCCCCAAGGTGTTTTCTCTACCTTGGCATGATGATGTTAGTCATATCATGCATATGTTGCCTTGCAGTGCCTACTTTTGACATCATATATGTCATCTGCTTAGTTTACACATCTTCTGTAATGCCACATGTTTAATTTCTATATCATATATGGGAATTGTGCAGTTTCATTTCTTTTAGCCAGCCATAATATACGTGAAATGTGAAATGCCATCCTGTTTAACCAGGCATCATATATTTGAATGATATCTTGCCCATCCTTTTCTTCATTACATTTCCATTTGTCAACAATGTTTGTACATTAAACTACTCTTCCTGTGAATCAGCCATTTGGGTGGGAAATTGAAAAATCTGGAGTGAAAACAAGGCCTTCAAAGCAGACAGTGCTACCTGTCGAAGCAGATCTCTTGTTGGGTCCCGATAGCTCCTCAGAGATGGATTCAGAGACAGATGACCAGTCCTATTCCCCCACCGAGGTGTATGCTCTAACTTGGCACAGTTATACTGCTCATATCATGCATATGGTGTCTTGCATTGCATAGATTAGACATCATATACACAATATTGAACACCATGTTCTTAGTTCAGACATCATATCTAATGCCCTCTGTTTAGCATATAAATCACATATGTGAATTGCATGATGCGATCCTGACTACTTAGATAACATGTAGGTGAATTATGTCATGTGATCCTATTTAGTTATTCATCATATCTTTGAATTATGTTATGCTATGCTATCCAGTTTAGATAGACATCATATATGTGAAATTATGTCATGCTATCCGTTTTGGTTAAACAATATACATGTCAACAATTTCATGACCTCTTTTTCCACATTATCTATTGCATCTGTCTCTCATACAATGTCTGTACATTCAACTATGCTTCCTGTTTATCAGTCATTTGAATTGGAGCGGGTGATGCCAGCATCTAGCGGACTAAAAACACGGTCTTTAAATAAAACAGTGCTACCTCTTGGTGGAGATAGCACCTCGGTTGTACATGCACGAGAACCAGCCCTACCACACATAACCCAAACTCTCACAGATTGTACCCCTACTACGATGGACAGAGAACCAACTTCACCCAATCTAACCCCCACCCCAGCAGATAGTAACCCAGTTCCTGTTGACACAACACCATCTCCACCGTAGAGCTCCCAAACAAGAGCAGTTAGTAAGGCAGCTCCAGTGCCCAAAGGGCCAGTACTACCACGGCGAACCCCAACTCCACCAGTTAGTACGCCTATTCCTATGGAGGAAGCACCACCAGCTAGTCGTAGTTTAGCATCTATCGCATTTGATGTTGTTAAATTGTATGTGTGTATCTTCCCATCTTGGAAATATTGTACTGAAGATGAAGGAAAATGCCAGTTGCAGGTGTTTGTCCAGGAGTTATGTGTAAGTAATGTTATTCATGGCAATTACTTTGCTTTGTCCCATACATCCTACCTCATTAATGGTTATAATACAACAAATTTTCCCATTTTTCTCTATAGAGAAGGGCCGATTTGGAAACTCAGGATGAGGTAACCTGTGCTAATACCTCTGCTATCTTCAAGAATGCTTGGTGGCAGTATCGGAATTACCTGAAGAAAACGTACTTCACCGGCAAAGAAACTCATCAAATTCCCTTACGTTCTCCTGAGACACATTTACTGGACGATGACTGGGAACACCTTGTTCTGTACTGGTCCCAAACCAAGAATGTGGTAAGGTCTATGAGCTCATTTTCTACTTTTAAGTACTATATTCTTGCGTCTTACTATACTCTTTTCATGTAGAACAAGTGCCTAAACCTGAAGAACAACTGTTCTACTTTAAGATTCCATTACTATCATAGTTCAAAAAAGCGCTAGGCGTTAATTGTGCGTTTTGCCACCGCCTTGCGCTTTACTGACGAAAGCGCATGCTTATGCGCAGTTATGCACAGATTAAGCATAGTTATGCGCAATGTGTTTCACCAACGCCTAGAGCATAGGCGTGCTTAAGCGCTCGCTTAGGCGCGCCTTTTTTATCTATGATTGCTACCGTGCATACTGCTTTGCTCTTGTATCACTGTATATTTACTCATACAAACTTATTTTTAAATTAAAGGATCCAATCAAAACTGCAATGGAACAGCAGGTTTGTTCACGCATGGTTCTTTAACAGGCTTGCTCTTATCAATAGCTCTGTTGATTTCAATTTCAATTGTGTATACATTTGACTTCTCATATCATGCACATTACTAGCATCACAACAGAGCCAATAGTGTTGTTGTACATGTAGACCCGTGGTACCCATCTGAAATCTTGTTGTGCCATGTAGTTTCCCATGCTTTGTATTCTTTCACTGCCGCTTTGTCTTGAACTGATATGATTTGAACCATGTCTCTATTTTGATTTGGCAAGACAATGCAGTGACCATAGGACATAGATATATGTTTGTTTGATGCTTTTATTATGTACTAGTACTAGGCAATAGAAGACTTGGTAGTTTAATCCTGTCCACCTTACTAATGAACTGTTTCACCGAAATGAGTTTCATATACTAGTACATGCTAAACTGTTATGTGTCTGCTTGTTTCTTCTTTTAGAATGCTGACAGAATATTGGGGAAGAGTGCCTTATTAAGTAATGGTAAAGGAAGTAATGCAGATAAGGTTTAGGATAGTGACACATCCTTGTTGGTCTCCAACAAAGCTGATAAAATAGCTAAGGAAGACTATCTCGAAGAAAGTGAGACAACCTCAAAGTCATGTCTTGGTTTAGTGTTGGAGTTACTGGCCACTACCGCTTGTAGAAGCTACTCAAACTCACTGTCTGAATCAGTTCGGTTTCTTGAGTCTCAACTACAAGCTGAAAGACATCGATCAACTGTGCTGCGACAAGAAGCGGAAGGACTACGGAAGTCCCTAGAGCATTCAGATGCATACTTTCTGGTGCAACAGCAAGCGTTGGAGGATTTTAGCGCCAAACAAGACAAAGCTAATAAGCTTGCTAAGCTTATTGCCAGCATGGTGGATACCACGTTTTTGAGCTCTTCTGAAGTTGTTTCAGTTATGCTCTTGTTTTGCTACCATGTTTTTTTGCAGTGGTGGCCAATTTTGACGGCCAGTGTATGTAGTATGCTGCTTTGTTCCCTATATTTGCACTGGTGGCGAACTTTGAAGCCTAGTGGATGTAATATGTGTAATAACGGTAATAGGCTAGCATTAGTTGCTTGCTTATTTATTTCCTTATTTTCTTGTTTAGTTGTTTGCTTGTAGTCACTTCAGTTCTTTTTCTGTGTTTTTCTAGTGGCCACAAAAACCTATCTTTGGAAACTAGGCCAGAATAATCATGGCAACACACGGACTGTTGTAACCATGGGCCTCCTGTGGGCCGTATGATCCATGGGCCTTCTACGGGCCGTAGGATCCATTGGCCTTCTATATGGACCATAGGATCCATCGGCCTTCTACGGGCCGTACGATTCATGGGCCTTTTACGGGCCGTAGGATCCATGGGCCTTCTACGGGGCGTATCGTCATTTCGCCAATTATGGGTCGTACTATTCGTGGACAATAACGGGCCATTAATAGGCCGTATTTGATGACTCTATGAAAACAGCCCAATGGGTTTTTTTGACATGAAAACGGCCCAACGTATTATCGGGCCACAAACTGAATTTGGCCCACAAGTAGAAAATGATAGTAACGAGCCTTAAGTAAACGAATGTGGAAATGATCCCAAGAATAAATGGCCCCGAGAAGGCCGAAAGATAACATGGGGTGGAAATGGCCCAACGGAATAATGAGCCGTTAATGGGTATAAAGTGATACACTGTTCATTACGGCCCAGTTTCACCACGTGACGTTAATGGGTATAAAGTGATACACTATTCATTATGGGCCAGTTTTACCACGGGCTGTTAATGGGCCAAGAGTAATAAGGGCCTCATATGGGCCGAAAGACGTCATGGGCCATACATGGGCCGGAAGTTAAAATGGGCTGGAATTATATTGGACGACCCTGATGACGCTACTGGGCCTAATTCGGATAGGCCGTAAACGGGCCCTGGGTTAGCGGGCTGTAAATGGGCTATGTGCGAACAGGCCGTTCACAGGCTTGCCGAGGGCCGGCCCGCCACCTTTTGACCAAGTCAAACGGGCCGGCCTTTTCACAGGAATGGGCCTCTGTTAGGCCATGCCACGTGTCGACGTATCAACTTAATGGGCCCGCCTAGGATATCTACCGCATCGAGGGGTGCTGCTTCCCATTGGGAATCTACTGGCCCAGACTAAAAATTCAGACGACTGAGGCCTAAATAAAGTGATTTAAGATGAGTGTACGACCTATCTTGCGGCCTGGTGAAGTAGGCAGCTCCAGCTACTGAGTCGGTGATGCCGGCGTGGTGGCAGTGGCTCTGGTGGCAGGAAAGAAGATATGTCGCGATAGTCGACGGCAACGGGGAAGCAGCACCGGGGCCCTGGACGCATCTGAAGTTGGAGCCACTCTGGCGCCGTGCACAACGGCGTGGGTGAATCGGCTCTGGTATGGTTCACGCGGTCATCGTCGAGGTAGCTCCGGCAGCACGGAGTAAGAAGCACACGACCCAGTGCATGACGGCAAATGGATAGCGGCTCCGGCATTGGGGAGGAGGGTGGCATGTTATTTGGTGGAGTGGGGGCGCCATGGAGGACGGGCTGAGGTTTCATGGCTGGGGAAAAGGGAGCTTTCAGGGAGAAGGTGATTTGGCGCCCATGATGTATGAATGGGGAATTGGGAGGGGGAACCTTGTCTTACGGACGCATTTGTCTGAAATTCTGAAATATGTGTGTCTGTGTGTGTGTGGTGGGGGGGGTTTACAGTTCTATCCCTGCCTTTAGAATTTTAGGCTTGGGTCTGGTCTTGACAGTTGGGGATAGTAGAGTAACTTTGATTCTCCCAAATAGTGGGCGTGAGCGATTTCGGACGAGGAGGGTGTTTTGAATAGTGGGCACAAGCGATTTCGGGCGTGTTTTGAAATAGTGGACGCGAGCGATTTCGATCGAGGAGAGGGTGTTTTGCCGCCCATGGTTTATGAATTATTTGGCGCAAGCCATTTCGGCTAAGGAGAGGGTGTTTTGCCGCCCATGGTTTACGAATTATTCGGCACCTGTCATCTGGGCCGAGGATAAGGCACGCTTGGATTAAGTTACGAACCTACCCTCGATGTACAATGGGCCAATTGATGTGTCTCCCACATGGGCTGGTAATTTCGCGTCTCCCATTTATTTGCTTGGGCGAAATCCGCCGAGCAAAGGGTGTATAGCGGTTCATTCAAATTTTGGGAGAACGAGCATCCACGTCTACCTTAACAAGTTGATTTGAATCAAATTTTGAAATATTAGCTTGCCACTTCTTTTTTAGATGGTGAGATGATGCTCGGGACTAATGTGTTTTTACATGCTCATTGCTAACAATTTAATATATGACAAATAGTTAACCCACTCAAAAATGGGAATCAACCCAACATGAAATATCTTGATTTAATGAAATAGCTCGTTCACCAGGTTAAAATAGTGAACTAAATCCAAAATTGAACACCTCAATTGAGTAGCATGTTGTATTATAGTACTCCATGAACATGCTGAAAGTCAAATTAATGAACTTGTTTGATACACATATCTCCGTTCATGTGTGGGTTGGAGATAACATGTTCTCCAATCCAAATATTTGATTGCAAATTTATATCGAGACATAGTTTATATCAGTCTTTGATGCGTAAATGCGACCTCCCCCTCTCCCGGACTCATGTTGTCTGTCTCACTAACAATCTTCATTTCTATCGCACGCATCCAAACACAAACCTTGTCGGTCCCTCTCCCTCTGTGTGTGTGTGTGTGTTTGTGTCGGTCTTTCTAGTTCGCATACACACTCCATTTATAGGTCTCTCTAGCACACAATGCATGATTCTCTAGTCCAAGATAAATATCTATGTTGCACTCATTGTACTCACACAAATTCCCTAGCTCGTTGTCCGTAACTCTCTCATGCACCACTCTGCTGTCTCGGAGCTCTTCCCTCTCTCTCTCCATCTCCCTGGATCACACATACACATGCATATCTCACTCGCACTCGATAGAACCATCTAAAACTCTCTTTCTCCCTCATTCTCTCTCCATCTCTCTCTCTCTCACACACACAGTCTCATGCCTAGCTAAGTATGACTGTCTCTCACTCGATTGTAGGCACACACAGTCCCCCCTATGTATATGACTATTTCTTAGTCTCCATCACAAACATATATGCTGTCTCCTTCCCTCACTTCGCCTATTTCAATTTCTCTCAGGGCATCTTTATATCGCACACACCTCGTCCCTCAATCTCCCACCCATATAGTCCCCTCACGATCTCGATGATCTCTCTATCAAAAACACACCCTCTCTCCCTCCCTATGCATCCATCTTCTCCATGCGTCCCTCTCGACCTCCATCCCTTGTTGGCCAGACCTCTATTGGACATGTGTTATAGGGGTGTCTCTCTCCATTCCAAACAATCACACACTAGCTATCTTCATGTATCTCCTCTCCTTGCTTTTCTATCTCGGAGATGCAGCCGTGATATGTTTGCATAAGTAACGAACACACACACACACACACTCTATCTCTCTATTTTATCGTTTGTTTTCCTTTTATCTTTCACACACATACTCTTTTGCACACTCACTCTTTCTCCTTCACACGCACTTGATCTCTCTTGACTTAGGTACTCTCTTCGGTCCAAAGCATATATATTTATTGAAAAGTCAAACTTCACAAAGTTTGACTAGGTACGTGGACATTTACATCTAGAACGACAAACATATATCATTAGATTCATCATGAGATGTAGTTTCATATGATGTATATTTGGTATTGTAGATATAAATAATGTTTGCATAAACTTGGTCAAAGTTTCCACGGTTTGACTTCTAAACAATTTATATGCACTGCATTATCGAATGGGTGCAGTACCTCTTTCCCCCTCTCAGCTATCTCACACACCACGCAGCCGTATTAGGGCTCCTCTCTCTCTCAAACTTTATATCTCCCTGGTTCACACATATACATATCTCGCTTGTGCTATGTAGACCCATCTAACACTCTCCGCCCTTGTTCTCTCTCTCTCTCTATGTGAGTATGTGACACCCCCCTATAAGTACCATAATCTCTCACTCCATCATAGGCACACACACTCCCCCCTAAGTATGACTATCTCTCACTATCCATCAAGAACACACGTATTCTCTCCTTCCATCCATACATCTATCTCGATATTTCTCGGGGTATCTTCTATCGTGCACACACCTTGTCACTCGATTTCCCACACATGTACTCCCATCATGATCTCCAGGGAATCTCTCTGTCACAAACACACATTCTCTCCTCCCCATGCCTGCATTTTCTCCGTATGTCTCTCTCAACCTCTCTCCCTTGTTTGTCAGACCTCTCTCGGCCACGTGCTAGGGGTCTTTCTCTCTTGGTTGCAAACAACCACACACTATCTCCTCCCCTCGCTTCCGCTATGGAAGATGCATGTGCGTTATGTTTGCATAAGACACACATGTTTTTTCTCTAATTTATCATGAGTTGTCCATGTCTCTTTCACACACGCACACACACACACACACACACACTTTTTTCACTCACTCTTTCTATTCCACACTCTCTCTCTCTCTCTCTCTCTCTCTCTTGGTAGGTACTCTCTGACGTCCATAAACATAGATGTTTTGAAAAGTCAAACCTCAGAAAAGTTTGACCAGGTATATGTGGAGAAAAACATTTACAGCTAGAACGAGCATTAGATTCATCACAACATGTACATACTTCATACTATCATTTATCTTTGGTATTGTAGATATAAGTAATTTCTTTATAAACTTGGTCAAAGTTTCAAAAGTTTGACTTTAAAAACAATATAGGCACTACATTATCAAACGGAGGGAGTAGCTCTTTCCCTCACTACTATCTCTCACGGGCCTCCCCTCTCACTTGGCCTCTCTTTACCAAGGGATTATACAATCACTATGTCAGCGTATGGCTTCATATATTGTTTAGTTGACCGGTCAACCAGTCCACATGCTGCATTGTCAGCTCGTGTTCCCTTTCTTCGTGTGCTGGCCCATGTGGCAGTGGGTGAAAATAAGTAAATTAGAGGGCCATCTGACACACGGTGAAGTAAACAAAGTCGAAACCACTTTTTTATCTTAAAGTTGAAACCACTCGCGGTAGCACCCTGCACACTAGTAAATCAGTGCTGCTATAGACACGACACATACACGGCCGATGCATGCACGATTCAGACATGGTAGCACCAAAAGCTAGCATGCATGCAGGAGCATTGTTGGGGAAGGAGAATCATGCAGGCGTCATGCGTTTACTATCGTGCCTGAAGCAATTCCGCTAGTAAATTCAGGGCACACTTCTTCCGCATGAAGGATGCTAATGTAGGGTAGAACCCTAATCACCTGATCTTTCACGAAAGGAGCGAATCCCGTGAAGAACACGAGGAACACAAAGAGGGGAACGAGGGAAATCACAAAGGGGAAACACGAGAGGAACACTCAAACTAACAAGAACAAGTCACACATGGGCTAGATCCCCGAGTACATAAAGTAAGATACATGATCCACGATCAACTAGGGACGATACAAAAGGGTACCCGGTTCTTCTCCGTGAGGAGGTCTTGATGTTCTTCCCTAAAGAGGGGTCTTGAATCCGCTTGGGGGATCTTCTCTGGTGGAGGCTCAAATCTCCGAGGAGAAGGTAACCAAGTGGATGAGCAAAGCTCTCACACAAAATATGAGCTAATCCTTTGCTAACCCTAGAAAGTTGTACGGGGTGCAGTATATATAGTCTAGGGGGAGAAGGGATACACGGGCCTCGGCCCTTCACTGTGCGCAGATAGGGGAGGCCGCATGTCCAGGCTAGTCGGGTCAGATGTCCGGGCTTTTAGGCGAAGCTGGATGTCCGGGCTGGGGGGCGGATGTCCGGGCTAGAGCGGTGGCATTTGTTGCTCTTGGGTTCGGAGGAGCCAGATTTCCGGGCGGGTGGCCGGATGTCCGGGGGCTCGGGAGAGGCCGGATGTCCTGGTTGCCAGGGCCGGATGTCCGGGGCATGTAGCCTTCTGCGGCTGGGCAGTTGTAGTGGAAGATGCTCCAGGGGCCGGACGTCCGGGGCCTTGGCCGGATGTCCGGGGCCTGGGAGATGCTCTTGGCTCCTTCCGTTGGTTCTCCTCTTCCGTGGAATTGGGGACTTGTACATCTTCATGCACATCTTCGGGGGGACCCTCTTGGTACCTAATCATGCACAACACCTCGGACTTAGGTAGTAGCCATGTCTCTTGCATAGAAAGTGGAAGTTCGGAGAGGAGTGAGTTCACCTTATCTTCGATAGCTTTGGCTCGGGCTCGTGTCATTGGTCCAAGTGGTGTCGTTGGAGGTGTGGGTGCGTCCATGGGGATGATCTTGGGATGCTCCGTGTCATCTCCCCTCCCTTGGGGAAGATCCGTCCTCGGATCAAAATCCTCATCACCATGCTAGGGCCAGAGATCTTTGATGTTGAAGATGTCGCTCACGGAGTACTTGTCACGAGGGATGTCGATCTTGTATGCGTTGTTGTTGTAGCGTGCAAGCACCTTGAATGGTCCATCCGTGCGTGGTCGAAGTTTGGACTTGCGTTCTTGGGGAAAGCGGTCCTTGCGAAGGTGTAGCGACACGAGGTCTCCAATGTTGAATATCATAGGGTGCATGTTGACGTTGAGCTTGGTCGCAAGGCATTGTACTTGGCGCTCGATGGTGTTTCTTGTATCTTCATGCACCTTCTTGAGATGGGTCGCTCATGCACTTGCGTCCAAATTGATGCGCTCTTGGAGTGGTAGAGGGAGAATGTCCAATGGTGACAAAGGGTTGAATCCGTAGACGACCTCGAAGGGGGGACTTGCTAGTTGTTGAGTGTCTTGCTCGGTTGTAGGCGAACTCGGAGATGGGTAGACACTCGTCCCACTCCTTGATGTTTTTCTTGGTGAGTACTCGAAGGAGAGCGGAGAGTGTGCGGTTTGTCACCTCCATTTGGCCGTCGGTTTGAGGATGGTACGTCGTGGAGAAGAGTAGCTTGATTCCAAGCTTGGCACATAGGGTCTTCCAAAAGTAGCTAAGGAACTTGACGTCGCAGTCCGAGACGGTAGTCTTTGGCACACCATGGAGACGCAATATTTCCCTACAAAAGAGATTAGCAACATGTGAAGCATCATCTATCTTGTTGCAAGGAATAAAATGTGCCATTTTCGAGAAATGGTCCACAACAACAAATATGGAATCTTTCCCATTTCGAGTCCTAGGCAAACCAAGTACAAAGTCCATGCTAATGTCTTCCCATGGTTGGTATGGAATTGGTAAAGGCATATAGAGGCCATGAGATTGAGATTTGGACTTAGCTTTGCGACATGAATAACATCGGTTGGTGAAACGATTGACGTCCCGAAACATCTTTGGCCAAAAGTAGCTCTTCGAGAGCGTGGCAAACATCTTGTCGCGTCCGAAGTGTCCCATTAAGCCTCCTCCATGAGATTCCTGCAAAAGCAACAAACGAAGATAGGACTCGGGGATGCAAAGTTTGTTAGCTCTCATAAGATAGTCGTCTTTGATGTAATAGCGTTCCCAAGATGTATTCGACAAACACTTGGCATAAGGAGTAGCAAAAGTTGCATCATGCTCATACAAGTCTTTGATATGCTCGAAGCCAATGACATCTAACTCAAGTTGCGTGACAAGCATGCATATGCGGGAAAGAGCATCCGCTACGATGTTTTCATTACCCTTGATGTACTTGATGACATAGGGAAAAGACTCAATAAATTCACTCCATTTAGCATGATGCTTGTTCAACTTTGTTTGTCCCTAAAGATACTTGAGAGTCACATGATCGGTATGAATGATAAACTCATGGGGACGAAGGTAATGTTCCCATTCATGCAAAACGCAGACTAAAGCATATAGCTCTTTGTCATAGATGGGGTAATTGAGTTGCGCTCCGGAAAGTTTCTCACTAAAGTAAGTTATGGGGCGCTTCTCTTGCGTTAACACACCTCCTATGCCATTACCACTAGCACCGCAATGAATTTCAAAAGGTTTGTCGAAGTTGGGTAGAGCAAGCACGGGAGCATGAGTAAGCAAATTCTTAAGCTCAATGAATGTGGTACTTGGGATGGTCCCCTAATAAAAGGCGCATTCTTCTTGCTCAAAGCATGCAAAGGCGAAGGAATGGTGCTAAAATCCTTCACAAAGCAACGATAGAAACCCGCAAGGCCAAGAAAACTACGCACTTGATGCAAGTTGGTTGGTTGCGGCCAAGTCTTAATAGCATTGATCTTGGACTCATCAACATGAACACCCTTAGAAGAAACAACAAAACCCAAGAAAACGAGCTTATCAAGACCAAAAAGGCATTTCTCCATATTAGCATAGAGGTGCTCTTTTCTAAGGGTATGCAAAACGGTGCGGACACGGGTGACATGCTCTTTGATAGATTTGCTAAACACAAGAATGTCATCAAAGTAGACCACAACAAATATACCAATGTAAGGGCGAAAGACATGATTCATGAGGCGCATAAAAGTGCCCGGTGCTTCCGAAAGACCCATAGGCATGACTAACCACTCATACAAACCAAACTTGGTTTTGAAGGCGTTTTCCATTCATCACCCTCTTGTATGCGGATTTGATAGTAACCACTCTTAAGATCAATTTTAGAAAATATAGTGGCACCACTAAGCTCATCAAGCATATCATCTAGGCGTGGAATGGGATACCTATAGCGAACGGTGCTAGCATGTATAGGTCTACAATCGGAGCACATGCGAAAACTACCATCACATTTTGGCACAAGAATGACCGGAACGGCACAAGGGCTCAAACTTTCATGCACATGTCCATGGTCTATGAGATGCTTTACTTGAATTTTTATTTCTTTTGTTTCATCGGGGTTGACACGGTATGGAGCTTTGTTCGAAAGAGGTGCTCCGGGGATGAGGTCGATTCGGTGCTCAATGCCTCGTAGAGGAGGTAGACCCGGAGGTAGCTCATCAGGGAAAACATCTTGAAATTCCTGCAAAAGAGAAGACAACACTAAAGGAAGAGTGTGAGAAGTGTTAGTTTGTGGTGCATTGTCCTTGCACACGAGGACATAGTGTAGGACACTAGATGGGTTCTCACACACTTCTCTCATCTCACGTTTGGTGGCAAATAGAACTAGGTTCTTGTTTTCGCTCCTCGTGGAGGCACTCAATTTTGGCTTGTGGCGCTCACTCTCTTTTTGGTGGCTCGCTCTCTCACTATGATCTCCACGATGGGTGGCTTGCTTGTCGGCGATCACTTGACTTGGCGACATTGGATGGAGGACGTACTCCTTGCCCTTCATCTTGAAGATGTAGTGGTTCTTTCGGCCGTTGTGGACGACTCCTCTATCAAATTGCCATGGCCGTCCAAGGAGAAGATGACAAACGGTCATTGGAACGACATCGCACTCCAAGGTGTCTTCGTAGGCGCCGATTTTGAAGGAGACTTGTACCCGGTGCTCGACTTGGATGGTGCCGGAGTCACTAAGCCATTGCACTTTGTATGGATGTGGATGCTTCGTCTTGGGCAATTTGAGCTTGGAGCAAAGTTCTTCACTTGCGAGATTATGATAACTCCCTCCATTGATGATGACCTTGATGGATCGTCCATTGATGCCGGCCTTGGTATGGAATATGTGGCATCATTGGTATTCTTCTTGGTGATGTTGGAGAGTCAAGACTTTGGAGACAACAAGTGCGGGACTTGAGTCTTCATCGCAAAAGACTTATTCTTCTTCATTGTTCACTTGGCGGTGCATGGCGACTTGCTCAAGGGCTTCTATTTCACCTTCACTCATGGAGTCATAAGTGCCATCATCGTTGAAGACCATGGTTCGCTTGTTGGTGCACTCGTAGGACTTGTGGCCTCGGCCTCCGCAAGTGAAACACTTGAAGTAACTCATCTTGACGGTCTCATCGGTTGGGGTTGATGATGATGAAGCTCTCGGCTTGAAGTTGCTCATAGGAGGAGGCTTGTAGTTGACGAAGCTTTCTTGGAAGTTGACTTATCTATGTTGGAAGTAGAGGGCTTTGTAGTCGGTGTTGGAGTCGTTGAAGCTTGGTTGTTGGAGAAGTCGTAGGACTTGGATGAGAACTTGGCATACTTGAAATCATCTTGCACTTGGCATTCCGCTTTGGTAGCTTGGTGCACTAGCTCGATGAGATTGGAATATGGTTGGAAGTCGGCGATCTTCTTGATGGGATGATTGAGTCCATTCAAGATATGTGCCATTGTTTGCTCATCATCTTCCGTGACATTGGCTCTTATGTCAGGACCCCGACTCGATGTCACATCGATCTAGCCGGTAAGACCTCATATCACTTTGCGGCCTCACGCACGGTATCCCCACGGGTGTCGCCTTACCTTTGCCCGGGACCGTTTGCGCCTTTTGGCTCACGTATATGATAGTGTCGCTAGCATCCATATGATAAGGAGCCCGGGCTGACATGACTAGTCGTAAACCCAAAGTGGCACAGACTTACAGGGACAGGCATCCATGACCCAGCTTCGAACGTGTCGGTCATCAGCAAGTGGGTCCGGGCTGTAGCACTGGGCCAGCAGGACTCCGGTAAACCGGGCTGTAGCGGGTTAACAGGACTCCGGTACTCAATGCGTGACATTTCCCCGAAGGGACAGACACCAGAACGAAGAAGGACACATGCCGGCCAGCCTAAGTGTTCCAGAGCAGTAGCAAGCTACCATGGCTCAGCGGTAACACTAGGAGACATTTCCCGGTAAGAGAGGCTACTATAGATAAACAACTAGATAGTCAGATCCCACACATACCAAGCATTTCAATCATACACACAATATGCTCGATATGTGCAAATACAACAAGGCATCACAACATGACTCTACGACACAAGTACTTTATTTAAGGCTCAGAGAGCCATACATAACATACACAAAGGTACGGTCTCACGACCCAGCATTCAAGTCATACAGTCATACAAACCAGCAGCGGAAGTAACTTGTCTGAGTACAGACAACTAGAAAGATAAAAGAGGCTTGGAAAGCCTAGCTATACTACGTGGTCCTTCACAAGCTCAGGATCACCACCTGGGCCTTTAGCCTACTCATTGATGTCAACGTCTACGTAGAACCCATCAGAAGGGGTTGCAGCGTCTTCTGTAAAATGTAAATTATAGCAACATGAGTACAAAGGTACTCAGCAAGACTTACATCAGAACCTACATACATGCATATTATCAAGAAGGGTTGGTGGGGTTATTGCAGCAAGCCAGCTTTGACTCTTGGCTAGGCTAACCTACGAGACTCCAACTTGAAATGGTTTTGCGCACACGAGTCCATTACTCATCACTTCAATACACTACCGAGGATCCACCTCCGTCTCCCTACGGAAGAGCCATCCTCGGCACTCACACTTATCTTGAGGCTTTTAGCAGTTTCCATTTACTTGTCTATGAACTGTATAGGCAACCCAGTAGTCCTTTACCGCGGACGCGACTATTCGAATAGATCATGATAACCCTGCAGGGGTGTACTTCTTCATACACGCTCTCACCACTTACCGTCGTTTACACGACATGTACTCGGCAACCTTCAAGCGGAAGCCCAACGTGGGTGTCGGCCACGACCTACCTAATCACCTAAGCCTCCAGTCCAGGTTTATCGCCTATCCAGGTTCCATCCGCAGGGAGTCCGGCCGAGGTTTCCCATACGGCCCCGAACGATGTGAACAGGGTTCCCGAGATACCTAATGGGTATTCGGTACACCTGGCCACGTACCTACCGCATCACAGCCCACCCCTACGGTCAGCGCTGTCCACGGCCTCCAGTAGGCTACAAACACCAGAAACTACTTGCAACTCCTGGACGGAGAACTAGGGTGAATAAGAAGCCGAGAGGGTCCATTGGTTTCGGGCCCAATGCATGGTAGTAGCTGATTCTTAAATCACACATACAGATCTCAGTGCTTAAGGTTGGCTTCAATGAAACAACCCACCATGTACTCCTACATGGCCTCTCATCGATACCTTTACCAAATCGTGTTCACCACACCACTCTCATTACCGACATAATCATTTCACTCTAGCCCATCACCCAGATGAACCAGACCTGACACGACTCTAAGCATAGTAGGCATAGCAAGGTAGGAACAACACATACATATGGCTCAATCAACTCCTACACATGCTAGTGGGTTTCATCTAGTTACTGTGGCAATGACAGGTCATGCAGAGGAAGTGGGTTCAACTACCGTAGCACACAATAGTTTGAAACGTGTTGTCTTAATACAGTAAAAGAGAGCAGGAGCGAGAACATGGGATGGTATCGATATGATCAAATGGTTGGTTGCTTGCCTGATTTTTCGATGCACTGATACGGTTCTTCGTTAGGGTAATCACGGTACTCCTCGGGGGCAGATCCTGCCGCAAGAACACCGATATACAACCATTACCAAACAATGTGCAACAATATGATGCATGCATGAAACATAGCAATATGAGTGTGTTGGGCTAATGCAACTAAGACCAGAAGGGTTTGAACCAATTTGAATCAAAGATTCAAATTTCAAACTCAAACATGGCCCTTTAAAGTGTTTTTCCTTGTTCTGCATTAAACATCAAGTTAACTTGTTTAGTCATGCATGAAAATAGTACAGATGGATAGATTGGATTTTTCTGATCATTTTTCATATATAATTTGTCTGATTTGGAGTTATAGAATAAAAGTTATGAATTTTTGAAGTTTAAATTATATTCTGGAATTTCCTATATTAGAATAATTCCAGAAAATCAATTATTGCGTCAGCCTGACGTCAGTGTGACGTCAGCAGGTCAACGGAACACGTCCGGGTCAAACCTGACAGTGGGTCCCGCATGTCAGGGTGATTAAATTAATTAAAGTTTAATTAAAACTAAACCTGTTTAATTAACAGGGCTGGGCCCCACCTGTCATTGACTCAGGGGAGTCAACCAGGGCCCACCCGTGGTCAAACCCGGGTCGGCTGCACCGGCGTTTAGCCGCCGGCGAGCCCGACGCGGCGGCGGAAGTGATTTTTGCCGTTCCGGCAACCAAATGAGCCGCGGAGGGCACCGGAGCGGAGCTGAGGTCGAGCCGCAGCTCTTGGTGGAGTCCGTTGGGGTCGGGGTGGCCGGAGTTGGCGCCGGCGACGACTTTGGCGGCCACCGGAGTTCGGGCAAAGTCGAACTTGTCGCTAGGGGGATCGGTGAGGTGCGTGGAGTGCACGGTTGGGCCCAACGCAGCGTGGTGAGTGCGTTGGACACCGCGGGTTGGCCGAAGGATGGCCGGGAGCACGTCGGCGACGAGATCCGCGGCGGTGCGTGCGTGTGATCTTCGTGGGGTGGCTACACGGCTCGGGAATGAGAGAGAGAGGGTCGGAGGGGTAGCTAGGCTCACAGCGCTCCCGTAGAGGCCACCGGCGGGGTCGGGGACGAGCTGAGGCGGCGACGGCGTTGAAGGGGATCTCCGGCGACGGCGAGCTCGGGCGAGGTCGGTGCGATGGTCTCGGGCCGCTCGAGCACACGGGGCTCGGCTAGCTCGATGAAGTGGACGGCGGCGAAGCTCTTGGACACGGCGGCACGGCGTGGGGTTGACGGAGGGCGTGGCTACGGCGAGGGGGTGGCGGCGATGGCGTCGGCCATGGCGTGGGGGAGCGAGGGAGAGGAGCTGGAGAGGAGAGGGGGTGTCTGGGGGGTTCGGGGGAGAGAGGGAGGCCGATTCACGGCGTTAGCCGGGCGAGGGAGGCGGCGAGGCGGCGAGCAGGTGCGTGGCACCCATGCGGTGCTCGCCATCGAGCACCTGCCTGCCTGCCTGGCCGGCAAGCAGCTCGCTGGCGCGGTGCTGGGCTGGGCCGGCAGGTGGGCCGAGTGCTGGGCGACAGGTAAGCTTTTCCCATTTTCTTTTTGTTTCTGTTTTTTTAATACTTCTGCAACTTTGTTGAATTAAATAAAATACTTAAGCAACCCCAAAAATCACAAACTACTCCTGATCCATAGTTGGATTATTTCCAACATGAAACATTTCAGTTTGGAGTTATTTGAGCATTTAAATATTTTATATAATTTTAAATGCCCAAATTCAAATACTTATGAATTAATTCAAAAACCCTAGGATGGCCTGGGAAAATGTGCACCACTTTTGGCAGAGGTTCTGAACCAAGACAAAAATGATGGGCATTTTAGAAGGGCATTTCAGGTTCATTGAAAAAGTTTTTAGTAAACCCTAATTGGTTTCAGAGGGGACTGGGGGTTCTGTCATCCCCATTTCAGGTTTCTGATGAAAGAGTAAACATGATGCAACACTCTAATGCATGGCTAACTAGGATGTGACATCTTATCATTGCAATCTCCATCTCCTTGTAATATTCTTCAACGCTCTTTGTTCCTTGCTTGAGTTGTTGGATTTTCTTGAAGAGGTCGCGGTTGTAGTAGGTAGGTACGAAGCATGCTCTCATGACATCCTTCATTTGCGCCCAAGTAGTGATGGGTGGTTCACCTCTTGCCTCTCGGCACTCTATGATTTGTTCCCACCAAATGAGGACATAGTCTTGGAACTCAAGGGATGCCATCGCGATCTTCTTCTCTTCTTCATAATTGTGCAAACGGAAGATCTTGTCAACCTTCAATGCCCATGAAAGGTACTCTTCGGGATCATTGCTTCCATTGAACTTGGGCATGGTGAACTTGAGTTTGCTATAACGTTGCTCTTCATTGTGTTGGGGTCGGGGATGATGACACCCATGTTGTTGATGATTAATCAACTCATGGTGCTCTTGGCTTGGAGGGTTGTTATCGTCATGTTGTTCTTGCCGTGGAGGATCTCCATTGTCTTCTTGCTCTGGATTGACTTGTTGTTCTTGGCGAGCTTGTGGAGGAGCTCGTCGAGCTCGCAGGGGAACTTGACGATGCACGCGAGCTTGAAATCTTCGTTCTTGAATTTCTTCGCGAAGTGCTTCGTCTTGTTCACGGGCTTGTCGGCTTCGGTCGGCAACTGCTCGACTCGAATCGCGTAGAGTTTGTTGCGCCGCAAGTGCTTGAGCGTCACGGAGTTGTTGTTCTTGACATTGTGCCTCGGCATCTTGAGAATTTTGGTGTAGACGCGCTCGCTCTTCCTCTTCATGTTGGCGTTGTCTTTGCTGTACTCGTGCTAGCACAAAGGCCTCTTGAGTTTGACGTTGTCGGCGCTCTTGAGAGTCGGTGTCTCATAGGGGATTGAGGCTTGCTTGACGGTTGGTGCGCGCGGCTCGACGAAGAGTGTTCGATGTCGGTGTACTTGAGCCGGAGAGAGTGAAGTCAGAGTGTCGGCTTGAATGGCTCCTTCTCGAAGTGGAAGACGAGCGGTTGAGGAATGAGGGAGTCCTAATTAGGGGGTCTCCGGATAGCCGAACTATATCCTTTGGCCGGACTATGAAGATAGAAGATTAAAGACTTCGTCTCGTGTCCGGATGGGACTCTACTTGGCGTCGAAGGCAAGCTAGGCAATACGAATATGTATATCTCCTCCTTTGTAACCAACCTTGTGTAACCCTAGCACTCTCCGGTGTCTATATAAACCGGAGGGTTTTAGTCCGTAGGACAACATACAATCATACCATAGGCTAGCTTCTAGGGTTTAGCCTCTCTGATCTTGTGGTAGATCTACTCTTGTACTACCCATATCATCAATATTAATCAAGCAGGACGTAGGGTTTTACCTCCATCAAGAGGGCCCGAACCTGGGTAAAACTTCGTGTCCCCTGCCTCCTGTTACCATCCACCTAGACGCACAGTTCGGGACCCCCTACCCGAGATCCACCGGTTTTGACACCGACATTGGTGCTGTCATTGAGAGTTCCTCCGTGCCGTCGCCAGAAGGAAGGATGTCTCGTCTCGTCTTTAAAGACGGTACTACTGTCGGGGGAGCTTCGGCTGTCGGCCAAACTCTCCGGCTAGGCGGTTTCATCATGACCGCTTGTTCGGCCGCCGCGCCGACGATGACTTCTTGGGTCATCGAAAACAGCCTCCACGTCAAATCGGCACTCGCCGAACAGATGGATCCAATGGAGCTCGCCTCCTTAAACGAGCTCTTAGATCACATCGCCGACTTGGGAGTCGCTACGGACTATCATCGGATTGGGCTTAAACCCGATCAAAGGGAGATTAACTCTCCACCGGTCACCCATCATATTGCAGTGGTGGAGGAACAATGCGGCGACCTTTCCTCCATCTTGAGGACCAACTATGTCCGGATTCCTGAGCTCTCTGAGTCGGACGCCCGTTCACAGGAGGACAACATCCAATCCCTGAACTTAGATTCAGGCAACGGGCCAGGATTATCGGGTCACACCCCGGAACTGGAACTTCCAAAATTGGGAATTCCTCGGCCCCTGGATCCCAGATCAGGTGAGGGTACGGATTCAATTCCACCCACCCACCCAAACATAAGCGATCTTTCCCACATCAGGCAAGAGCCCCAGGAAACAGTACATCACTATTGGGCCGGATTCCTCCTTGCGATGAACAAGGTTAAGGACTGTCGCGAGGAAGACGCAATCCTATATTTCTGCAATAATTGCACGGACAAGGGAATCCTTAATGCCATAAATCGCCGTGAGACAACACACTTCGCTGACTTGGCGTCCATAGTACGAAAGTACTATGCGATGGAAAGTTCCTGGAAAACCGAAATAAACTTTTGGGATAATCCGGCCCTGAATACAAACTTAGTCTGAAACAAAAGGGTGCATTATCACAATACACCCAGGTCAACTACCAAAAAGCAAAAACCCTCTACAGGGTATGGAACTGTACTGGAAGGATGGCTCAACGGACCCTACAAAATTCATAGTACAACGGATACAATACCAACGCACAGCCTTAGAGCATGTTGGATACTCCGGTAGGTGGCCAAAAGTGGTGAGGATCTACTTCTCCCAAATACCACAGAGCACCATCCCGTGGATAATAATACGGTGTTAACGGTCTTTGAGACCTTCTCGTCAAATACGAGATGCAAGCGAACACTCCGCAGCATGGCCGAAATCTGCCACGTAGCAGTAATAAATCCATGGAGTGACACAGCTATTACCTTCAATGCCAGTGACGAACCTAAATTCTGAACAGCCTGAGAACCAGCCGCACTGGTCCTCAGTCCAATCGTGGACGGCTTTCGACTCACCAAAGTACTCATGGACGGCGGCAGCAGATTAAACCTCATCTATGAGGAAACTCTTCAAAAGATGGAAATAGACTGGAACTGCATTGAGCAAAGTAACACAACCTTTAGAGGAATCATCCCCAGTCGGGAAGCACGCTATGCTGGGAAAATCACACTAGATGTGGTATTCGGCACGCCGGATAATTATAGGTCCAAAGAAATTACATTCCAAGTGGCCCCGTTCAGCAGTGGTTATCACGCTCTTTTAGGACGGGAGGCATTCACAATCTTCCAAGCCGTACCCATTACGGGTACATGAAGCTCAAAATGCCCGGGCCCAACGGAATCATCACTCTCGCCAGCGATCCGGACACAGCACTCCGCGCCGAAAACAAAACAGCCGCATTGGCCCTCGAGGCATTATCCGAAGCCCTCTCGGCCTAGGAATTAACCACGCTACGCTCCATAGTGGACAGGGACGACGTGATACTCAACAAGAGATCCAAGTCCACCTCTTTTAAACCAGCGGATGAAATAGTCAAATTCCAAGTCCACCCAACGGACCCTACAAAAACAGCCTCCATCGGGGCACAGCTAAGCCCCGCTGTGGATGCCGCACTACGAGAGTTCCTGCGCGAGAACTGGGACATATTCGCCTGGCATCCCTCAGACATGCCAGGAATCCCACGCAGGCTGGCCGAGCATAGCCTCAATATCCTAAAGGGATTCAAGCCGGTCAAGAAAGCTCTTTGGCGTTTCTCCGAGCCTAAGAGACAGGCCATGGGAGAGGAACTAGCCAAGTTATTGGAGGCCGGATTCATCAAAGAAATAAAACACCCGGACTGGCTAGCAAACCTGGTGATGGTACCAAAGAAGGACAAATCCTGGCGCCTTTGTGTCGATTTCAAAGACCTCAATAAAGCTTGCCCAAAGGATCCCTTCCCCCTCCCACGCATCGATTAAATCATTGATGCTACCGCAGGACACGAGTCATTGTGTTTCCTCGACGCATACTCCGGTTACCACCAAATCAAGATGGCGGAGTCCGACCAAGCCGCAACGGCATTCATCACACCATACGGTCCCTTCTGTTTTAACACAATGCCTTTTGGGCTCAAGAACGCCGGCGCAACATATCAGCGCATGATTCAGACATGTCTGGAGAAACAAATCGGCAAAACAGTAGAGGCATACGTAGACGATGTGGTTGTTAAAACCAAACACGTCGACTCTTTGATAGACGACTTAAGTCTCACATTTCACAACCTCTGAGCATATGACATCAAGCTCAATCCGGAAAAATGCGTTTTCGGTGTACCAGCCGGAAAGCTCCTGGGTTTCATTGTCTCCAGTAGAGGTATCGAAGCTAATCCGGCCAAAATCTGAGCTTTGTCAAAGTTGGCTACACCAATAGACCTCAAACAAATCCAGAAGTTAACTGGATGCGTGGTGGCTCTAAGCCGCTTTATCTCCCGCTTAGGAGAAAAAGCTTTACCCCTTTATCGCCTTCTTCGGTGCACCGAACACTTCGAGTGGACGGGCGCTGCCACAGCCGGATTGGAAGAAATAAAGGCCATTTTGGCAACCAACCCAATCCTGGCCACGCCAAACATCAGCGAACCAATGCTATTGTACATTGCGGCAACTCATCAGGTCGTAAGCGCGGTGCTCATCGTCGAACGAGAAGCTGCCAGACATAAATTCCCTCTTCAAAAGCCGGTATACTATGTATCCACTGTCCTCACTCCATGCAAATCACGGTACCCACATTATCAAAAGATAGCCTATGCGGTATTCATGGCGGTCCAGAAGCTACGACACTACATTCAAGAGTGTTTGATTACGATAGCCTTGGAAGTGCCACTTAATGATATTATAAACAACTGCGACGCTACGGGTCGGGCTGCCAAATGGGCGATTGAGCTCCTCCTGTTCGACATAACATACAAACCCCGACGAGCCATAAAATCGCAAGTATTGGCCGACTTCGTCGCCGAATGGACGGAGGCCGAACTCCCTAAAGAGTACGGCGCATACCCCAACTGGATCATGCACTTCGACGGTTCTAAAATGCTGGCCGGTCTAGGGGCTGGCATCATCCTGACATCCCCAACTGGGGATACCGTTCGGTAGGTACTGCAAATATTGCATATAGACTCCAACAATGCAGCCGAATACGAAGCTCTGTTGCATGGTCTCTGGATGGCAGTCTCCTTGGCATTCAACGCCTGGAGGTGCGTGGGGATTCAAACCTCGCAATATCCCAAATAAATGGAGACTTTGACGCCAAGGATCCGAAAATGGTGGCCTATCGAAACGCCGTCCTAAAAATGTCATCTCGGTTCGAGGGGCTCGAATTTCACCATGTGGCTCGGGAAAACAATCAGGCGGTGGATGTCCTCGCCCGCATCGGCGCAAAACGCGATACTATCCCCCCAACATATTTCTGGAAAGGCTGTTCAAGACATCCGTAGTATGAAAAGGAGACACCGGTAACAATAGTCCGGACCCGGCCAAAATGCCCGATACCGAATACTCTGACACAATCGGAGGCTCTGCCACCGAAATAACACGTTCAGCCCACGTAATAATGGCCATTATTGCCCCATGGACAGAACCATTCCTGGCCTACCTAACTAGACAGGAACTTCCGGAGGACCAAAATGAGGCACGCTTCATAGTGCGGCGATCCAAGGCCTACAGGGTCCATGAGGGAGAATTGTACAAAAAAAGCACTACCGGAGTCCTTCAAAGGTGCATCTCCGAAGAGGAAGGGTGGAATCTTTTGGCAGAAATTCACGCCGGACTCGGCGGTCATCACACCGCAGCCCGGGCCCTTGTAAGCAAGGCCTTCCGCACATCATTCTATTGGCCAACAGCCCGACAGACGCACAGGACTTGGTCCAACATTGCGCCAGTTGCCAGCTCTTTGCAAATCAAAGCCACATGCCACCCACCGCCCTCCAAACAATCCCCATTACATGGCCCTTTGCGGTCTGGGGGATTGACATGGTTGGACCCCTTAAAGGGGGAACCCACACGAAAAAATACTTACTGGTCATGGTGGATAAATTCACCAAATGGATAGAGGCTAAACCTATTAAAACAGCCGAATCCGAACCGGTGATATACTTCATATCCGAGGTACTACACCGTTATGGCGTCCCCCACAGCATCATCACTGACAATGGCACGAACTTCACCGTCGATGAGGTAAAACTCTGGTGCAGCAAAATGGGCATCAAGCTCGATTATGCTTCAGTCTATCATCCACAAACCAACGGTCAAGTCGAGCGAGCAAACGGTCTTATAATGAGCGGCGTTAAGCCCAGATTAGTGCGTTCCTTAACGGAGTCTGACACGCACTGGGTAGAGGAGCTCGACTCCGTACTCTGGGGGTCGCGGACCACGCCGAATCGTAGTACCGGATATACACCATTCATTATGGTGTACGGCGTAGAGGCAGTCTTGCCCTGCGACCTAATTCATGACTCACCTCGAGTGCGCATGTACGAAGAAAGAGAAGCCAAGCTCGATCGGCAGGACAGTCTGGACACCTTGGAGGAGGAGCGCGATGTATCCAAAGCCCGTTCCGCATTTTATCAGCAACAGGCTCGCAGATACCAAAGCAGAGAAGTACGGGCCAAAACTTATAACGTTGGCGAACTAGTTCTACGCCTGCCGGATAAGAAAAAGAACAAGCTCGAGCCCAAATGGGAAGGTCCCTTCATTATTGACCAAGTTCTGACCGGTGGAGCGTACCGACTGCGGGATGCATTGACTCGTCGACTCGAGCCGAACCCATGGAACGTGGCCAGGCTCCAAAGATTCTACGCCTAGCACCGGACTCTATGTTAGTCCCCTCCCTTTGTCCATTTTCTGCATATATATCATCTGTCTTGTTTCCCTTTCTTTCTTTCTCTTATTATTTCTCTAGGCCTTCAAGGGTCACCTTGTGCCTCACTTGTACATTATAGATGTGCTAGCCGCACTCTTCATACCTGGGGGCTTCTTTCACAGAAGCTTAAATTATTTATCTGGGCCTCACGCCCAACACATGTGTTATACTTCCGCATGTACCTTTTTCACATTATGTGCATCGATATGACTTAAGTTTTGGCCAAGCTGGGTTGCCTGGCTCTTGTATTTATGCCCTACATTCCCGTTAATTTGGCTAGGGCATAAGGGGAGCACCTCTACGATTGTTACTGCTGGGTCAGCCAGATGTGTACCTCAGACTGGGTCAAGCCGAAAGCTAGCGTTCTTAAGGGAATATTCGGTCGGTGAACAAAAGATGATTTTTATTTATTGTCCATATCTGCCCCCAGATGCTTTTTCTGCGTTTCTTATCGTAGTCCGGACATGCACTTTAGGGAAGGCTTACCCAGGGAAAGGAACCCTTAACGGAACTATTCTCCCTGGAAGATGTTTCTTACTACCCATGTAATATAACATAACTAGTTGGGCACTTGTCTGATAAAGCACTAATGACCCCTACGCCTGGTCTCCACGCATACCCCGGCTTTCTATAACTGAGTGGGTATTGGGATTCACTCCGGACTATCGGGCTCGGAGGTTGAAGCGAAAAGGTCTGCAATGACAAATGATCTACAATCCGGCTAGAAGGCATTATACATGTCACTTCAATTACATAGTCATGCGGACTGACTAAATTCCTCCTCTATACCATCCAACAGGAGGTCCAGCTTACAATCCTGTTGAGAATACTTTGCGGCTAATTCTACTTGCCCATAAACTAAGCTTTACGGGGATCTCTTTTCCGTCAGTCCCCACAGGTCCGACCTCAGCCATGTGATTTGGGTCTGCCTTGGTATACCGCATCTTCACCATGGCCCAGGCTTCTCTGGCACCCTATCGGTAGGCTGATATCTTCCATAAAAGGAAGCGCCACCATGCTCCCTTCAGCTTCTCCGCAATCTCTACAACGCCTTCTGGCAGGGAGACGGACGGCCACAAGGATGGGCAACACCCTGCATCACTTGCCGAACTTGTTCATGCAGATGTGACAGCTCAGACAAAAGATCACCCGCAGACTCGAGCATTTCCTCCGCGGGATGACCCGTCAGCATACCTACAGACATAACGCTGTTAGACAGCCTCTTCGCCGAACTCCTTTAAAAAGGATTCGTTCAAACACTTACTGAAAATGTCGCGTCGAAGCCGCTTATTCTCCTTCTCGAAGTCCGCAAGCTAGCCCCGAACGTCTTTTAGTTCCACGTTCAACTTAATGTTGGCGTCTTGGAGATTGTCTTTCTCCAGCATAACCTTAGTCAGCACGCGTTTGCCAGTCTAGCTGTCGCATAACATGCTGGTCCCCCGGACTTTCTCCGGACTCATCTGCAAAATCAATTGTTAGATCTGTAGACACGCCACACACTATATGGTAACCACCATTCTTTAAAGTAAATGTTACCAGCGGGAGGCTTTTTCTGTTCCTGCAATGCGGCAAGAGCGGCCCCCAGTTGGGTCTTGCATTCCTCCAGCTCCTGGGACGGCCTAGTATTCTTCTCTGTAAGAACCTGCACATTAAAGATGATCCTTAAATCAGTTTTGCTAACTGTTTCAAGTCTCAGGGGCTACTGATGCATATAAATCGTCAGATTTACTCACCCATACATCCTTTACGTACTGATCTGTGGCTCTGGCTAGATCATCTTGAGCAGCACGGAGGTACGCCTCTCCAGAATTGAAGGCGTCGAATGCCTCTGGTGAGAAACAAGCGTCGCGAAGTACGGCCCGGCGGCACCTATTATTCATGGCGCTTTCCACTTCTGAGTTTGTAGCGGATGATCTATCTGCATCCTTTGTAGGGGGATTATCCGGCGCCTGCCCCATATCACCTTCCACCTCCATGTCCGATCTTGGCGCCGGACTGGTGGAAGCTTGATTGGCAACATCGCCGGACATATTCCGGCGAGCATTCTTTCTGTTAAAGAAACGCGGGCATCATTACATTTTGAGAAAGACGACAACCACGGAGCGGGGTTTTTCCTATACCTTTGCGCCGGCGTCTCCGTCCTGACCGCCTTCCTTTTTGGCCTACCTGGCCTCGGTACCTCTTGTTGGTGAGTGGCTATGGGTTCGGCAGGGCGTCCTGAATGCCTTCCCTGTAAAAGATGCCATGTGTATATGGTGGGTGAAGTGCCTAAAAGGGGATCCTAGTTCTGGAGTTGGGACTTTTTGATTTTTCTTACCTACGATGCAAGAAGCAATCCGGGATAGTCGGCCGTAATGGCCACCAGGGCATCGTCGCAGCTTAACTCATAGAACTGATGGTCTATCAGTTCCACGGAGATAACCGGATCTTCTTCAAGTCCGGAATCAAGGGCCCGGTCAGGGTCCTCTGGTTGTGGAGAAGGGCTGCTGACCTCCTTTATGGCTTTTCGAAGTTCCTGCCGCAAAGTGGCACGGTGAATACTTATGATTAAGAATGCGAGAAAAATGGGGGCAGAGAGATATAACTTACCCAGCTTGGAGGATTGTACATGGAGAATCCATCCCGTGGCTTAATGCGGGTGAACTCCTCTTCCTCACCCTTGAACAGTTCGGACAGAATTTTCGCTAGAGCGGCAGCATTGTCAAAATGATGTCTAGGTGGTCAAGGTGGTGTCAAAATGATGGCACGAATACCAAGGTGTAGTCAAGGTGGTCATTGTTGATAACGATGTAGGACACGTCCGTGGCGAAGATGAGCGGCGGTGATGTCGATGTCGAACCGTACCTAGATAGCCGAAACACAAAAGGATACGGTACCGCAACTCAAATTCTCAAACCTCGAAGTAGCCAATGTGTCGGAGAGAGAAACGGTCCAAAAATGGTTGGGATATGCGGAAGTGGCGGAGGTATGCAGAAGTATATATGGTATATGGTGGGCACCGGAACAAAATTTGGTGGAAATTGGGCGGAAAATGGGGCGGTAGATGGAGATGTTGCTGCTAGGGGTCGGATGTCCGGGTGGGAGGCCGGATGTCCGGGGGCCGGATATCCGGGCTGGACGGGCCGGATGTCCGGGCTCTGGATCCGGGGACGAACGGGATGAACACCGCGAGGACAGGTTAAAACTGCGCGAAATTCGGAGGAATTTGTGGAATGAAATTGGGGGAAAAGGATGGGAAGCTAGATCCACTCAAAACAAAGCAAATCCACGGATCCAAACCAACAAAATCTCAACACACCAACAAATCACAAAAAAAATTGGGGCTATTTTTGGGGATTTTTCGAATTAGGACGAAAATCAACAAAACAAGGCTAGAAACACAACGGGGAGGCTACGAAATCATGATTAATCCCACGCCCTCCCTTCTTCTCCTTCAACTCAAGCAGCTCAACCTCTTCGACGTTGGCATCTCGAAGAAGGATATGGAGCACCTGCTCCGCAGCTGTACTGTGCTCGAGTACCTTCGTCTTCAGTAGATCCACGGGTTCATTAGTCTCCACATCGCATCGACGAATCTCCGATGGATTTATGTGTCTGGCCCCGCAATAAGACATCAATTGGGAAGAGATCACTCGAGCTGTTCCACATTATGGTCATTGATAACGCGCCTTTCCTTGAGCAATTACTGTTGGGAAATTGATAGAACTTCAAATAAATATGACGATATCCAGACAATGATGATTATATAGGCATCACGTCCAAGATTAGTATACCGACTCCTGCCTACATCTACTACTGTGACTCCACACATCGACCGCTATCCAGCATGCATCTAGTGTATTAAGTTCATGGAAAAATAGAGTAATGCAATAAGAACAATGACATGATGTAGACTCTATTCATGTAGGAATAGACCCCATCTTGTTATCCTTAATAACAATGATCAATATGTGTCTTGCTGCCCCTTCTGTCACTGGGAAAGAACACCGCAGGCCGAACCCATCACAAAGCACCTCTTCCCATGGCAAGAAAAATCGATCTAGTTAGCGTAACTAAACCAAAGATTCAAAGAAGAAATATGAGGCTATAAGTAATCATGCATATAAGAGATCAAAACTCAAATAACATTCATGGATAAAATAGATCTAATCATAAACTCAAAGTTCATCGGATCCCAACAAACACATCGCAAAAAGAGTTACATCAAGTAGATCTCCAAGAGACCATTGTATTGAGAACCAAAAGATAGAGAGGAAGCCATCTAGCTACTGTCTACGGACCCGTAGGTCTATGATGAACTACTCACGCATCATCGAAGAGGCACCAATGAGGTTGATGAACCCCTCCGTGATGGTGTCTAGATTGGATCTGGTGGTTGTGGAACATGCGGTGGCTGGAATTTTGTTTCATTGACTCCCCTAGGGTTTTTGGATTTTCGGGGTATTTATAGAGCAAAGAGGCGGTGCCGGAGGCCACTGAGGTGGGCACAACCCACCAGGGCGCGCCTGGGGCCCCAGGTGTGCCCAGGTGGATTGTGCCCACCTTGGGGCACCCCTCTTGTACTTCTTTAGCCCAAGTTGTTCCTTCTGGTCCAGAAAAATCTCCAAAAAGTTTCGCTGCATTTGGACTCCGTTTGGTATTGATTTTTTTGGAAGTAAAAAACAAGAAAAAAATATCAACTGACACTGGGCACTATGTCAATAGGTTAGTCCCAAAAAATTATATAAAGTGGCTATAAAATGATTGTAAAACATCCAAGAATTATAATATAATAGCCTGGAACAAGCAAAAATTATAGATATGTTGGAGACGTATCAGCATCCCCAAGCTTAATTCCTACTCGTCCTCGAGTTGGTAAATGATAAAAAACAGAATTTTTGATGTGGAATGCTGCCTAACATGTTCATCACGTATTCTTTTCTTTTGTAGCATGGACATTTGGACATTTATATGATTCAAAACAATAGTCTAGTTTTGACATGAAGATTTCAATACTCAAGCATATCAACAAGCAACCATGTCTTTCAAAATATCAAAACTAAAGCAAGTTATCCCTAGCCTATCATGCTCAATCATTGATCCATTCATGAAACACACTCGAATATTAGCTACACCCAATGCTCAAGTACAATCGTAATACCCCTTAGTTGGTGCTTTATAAGGGAGGATGAAGACTCAAACACAAATAAAAATTGCATAACGTAAATAGAATGGCCCTTCGCAGAGGGAAGTAGGGATTTCTATAGGTGCTAGAGCTCAAAGCGAAAAAGATAGAGATAAAACATTTTGGGTGGCATGCTTTTTCTGTCGAAGAAAACGATCGAGTAGTTCCCAATACTTTCCATGCTAGATATATCATAGGTGATGCGGAGCATCCTAAGATCATCCCCATGGACGCACCTACACCTCCAACGACACACGTGGACCAATGACACGAGCCCGAGCCAAGACTGTCGAAGATAAGGTGAACTCACTCCTCTCTGAACTTCCACTTTCTATGCATGAGATATGGCTACTACCTAAGTCTGACGTGTTGTGCATGATTAGGCACCAAGAGGGCCCTCCCGAAGATGCGCATGAAGATGTACAAGTCCCCAAGTCCACGGATGAGGAGAACCAACGGAAGGAGCCAAGAACATCTCCCAAGCCCCAGACATCCGGTCATGACCCCCGACATCCAGCCCCTAGAGCGTCGCCCACTACAGCAGTTCAGCCGCCAGAAGCTAAAGGCCCCAGACATCCGGCCCCAACAGCCCGGACATCCGGCCTCCCCAGCCCGGACATCCGGCGTCGCCTGAAAGCCCGGACATCCGGCCCCACCAGCCCGGACATCCGGCCTCCCCTGTCTGCGCACAATGAAGGGCCGAGCCCGTGTATCCCTTCTCCCCCTAGACTATATATACTCCACCTCGCCCAACTTTCTAGGGTTAGCAAAGGTTTAGCTCATGTTTGTGTGAGAGCTTTGCTCATCCACTTGGTTACCTTCTCCATGGAGATTCAAGACTTCACCGAAGAAGATCCCCCAAGCGGATTCAAGACCCCTCTTTAGGGAAGAACATCAAGACCTCCTCACGGAGAAGACCGGCTATCGTGTATCGTCCCTAGTTGACCGTGGACCGTGTATCATTCTATGTATCCAAGGATCTAGCACTTTTGTGACTTGTTCTTGTTAGTTTGAGTGTTCCTCTTGTGTTTCCCCTTGTGATTTCCCTCGTTTCCCTCCTTGCGTTCCTCGTGTTCTTCACGGGATCCGCTCCTTTCGTGAAAGATCGTCCGATTAGGGTTCTACCCTACATATTCTTGGTATCTAGAGCCACGTTGATCACGATTTCGGAGCCTCCCCGTTGTGTTTCTAGCCTTGTTTTGTTGTTTTTCGTCCTAATTCGAAAATTCCCCACCAAAAATAGCCCCAATTTTTTTTTGTGATTTGTTGGTGTGTTGAGATTTTGTTGGTTTGGATCCGTGGATTTGCTTTGTTTTGAGTGGATCTAGCTTCCCATCCATTTTTCACCAATTTCCTTCCATAAATTCCTCTGAATTTCGCCCGGGTTTGACCTCTCCACGCGGTGTTCATCCCGTTCATCCCCGAATCCAGAGCCCGGACATCCGGCCTTCAACCCAGACATCGGACCCCTGGCAGCGACATCTCCATCCACCACCCCATTTTCCATCCATTTTTCACCAAATTTTGTTCTGATGCCCACCATATACCATATATACTTCCGCATACCTCCACCACTTCTGCATACCCAGCCATTTTTGGACCGTTTCACTCTCTGACACATTTTCTACTTCTAGGTTTGAGAATTTGAGTTGCGATACCATATCCTTTTTGTGTTTCGTCTATCTAGGTACGGTTCGACATCGACATCCCCGCCGCTCATCTTCGCCACGGACACGTGCTACATCATCACCGCCGTCCTACATCGTCATCAACAACGACCACCTCGACTACACCTTGGTATTCGTGCCACCATTTTGACACCATACCGGAAGCAAGACCGGTAACCTCATCTTGGTATTGGACATATCACTCTTGCCATTACATTGATAGCCATTATAGCCTTACTCCTTTGCGTTGCTTACCCATTGAGACTAGCCATTGAGTATTGCCGGCAACGAGACTTGTGCACATTAGTGATCATACCTCTCATATCATCCACATATCCTTGTTGCATATATTGGTATCATCTCTTGTGTCACAAAGTTGTCATTGCATACTCACTTGCTATATCGGTTCGTCAAGCATTGCATGAGAAAAGAGCTCAAACATCAAAGAGCCAAACAAGCTTTTAAGCAAAGAGGAAAGATAAGCAAAGAGCTTTTAAGCAAGAACCATAGCATCATACAACATTAAGATTGTCATACTCGATCATCTTGGATCATATCATAGCAACACCTTGCATAGAGCATACTTGGGATAGAAGTCGTTGCATTTTTGCTAAGTCGGTTGTGCACAAGTTCTTGTATCCGCCTATTGTGCAATCGTGCTAGCGTCTATCTAGTGTTGTGCAACAAGAGCATTTTTGTGGATTCCACATTTTGGCTCACCCTTGGTTGCACGACCCCACTTATCTTTTTGCGTGTGTGTTTCCGTGTACCTATACTTGTTAGATTGCATCTTGCGAATCTTTTCCAACATTATTGAAGCTCACTTGCAATTGCATCAAATTTTGTGCCACCATCCTAACCAAGCTCCACCAAAAGCTTTTACTTATAGGTGTGAGAAACCGACAAGAGCTAGTACCAATTGTGCTATTTCCTTGTCCTACATTGGAGTGATCCTCGATCCACTTTCAACTTCGGTCAAGGTACATTTGGTACTTGTTCTTCTCTTTCTACCACTCACATTTGTCTTGGAATGATGGATAGGCCAAGTACTTCTACCAACCCACTCTTCATGGAGCAAGATGACGACATGAACTCCTTCGTCACCAAGAGTCACCTCTTTGGTGCACAACGTGCTTTGCATCAAGAGCAACAAGCCATGAGTGAACGCGTCGACAACCTTGCCGCCGACTTGCGACTTTCCGAGCAACGTCCAAGGGACTACTTCGACCACAAGCTCGACGATCACAAGCAAGAGAATGATGCCAGGATGGACGAGATTCGTACTTTGTTGCTCAACCGCTCTTCTTCCACTTCAAGAAGGAGTCGTTCAAGCCGACACTCCGACTTCACACTCTCCGGCTCAAGTACACGACATCGAACACCTTCCCGTGCCGCATGGAATGATCGCAAGCAAGCCTCAATCCTCTACGTGATACCCGACTCTCAAGAGTGCCGACAACGTCACACCAACAGGCTTTTGCACTAGCATGAGAACCGGCAACGAAATGCCACATGAAGAGGAAGAAGCGCGCGCATCTACTACCAAGAAGGAACAGAATGCTGAACACAACACCAAGAACAACAACTCCCTAGAAGCTCAATCACTTGCGGCGCAACAAGCCCTGATGAGATTCAAGTCGAGCCGTAAGCCAACCGAGGGCTGACAAGCTCGAGAACAAGAAGAACCATATCCCGCGAAGAAATTCATGAACGAAGAATTTCAAGCTCGCATGCATCGTCCCAAGTTCCTCCTCAAGCTCGACAAGTTCCTCCACTAAGACCTCGCCAAGAACAATCAAGTTCATCAAGAGCACACGAATGGAGGTTGAACAATCCTCCCTGACCAACGAAGCCGACATGAGCTTGGAATCAGCAACAACATGGGTGTCATCACCCTCGACCCCAACACAATGAAGAGCAATGCTATGGCAAACTCAAGTTCACCATGCCCAAGTTCAATGGAAGCAACGATCCCAAAGAGTACCTTTCATGGGCATTGAAAGTTGACAAGATCTTCCGTTTGCACAATTATGAAGAAGAGAAGAAGATTGCGATGGCATCCCTTGAGTTCCAAGACTATGTCCTCATTTGGTGCGAACAAATCATAGAGCGCCGAGAGGCAAGAGGTGAACCACCCATCAGTACTTGGGCACAAATGAAGGAAGTCATGAGAGCAAGCTTCGTACCTACCTACTACAACCGCGACCTCTTCAAGAAACTCCAACAACTCAAGCAAGGAACCAAGAGCATTGAAGAGTACTACAAGGAGATGGAGATTGCAATGATACGAGCAAATGTCACGGAAGATGATGAGCAGACAATGGCACGTTTCTGAATGGACTCAATCATCCCATCAAGAAGATCACCGACTTCCAACCATACTCGAACCTCATCCAGCTAGTGCATCAAGCTACAAAGGCGGAACATCAGGTGCAAGACGATTTCAAGTATGCCAAGTTCTCATACAAGTCCTACGGCTTCTCCAACAACCAAGCTTCAACGACTCCAACACCGTATATTAAGCCTTCTACAAGCAACATTGACAAGTCGAGTTCCAAGAAAGCTTCGTCAACTCCAAGTCATCCTCCTACTACAGAAACTTCAAGCCGAGAGCTTCATCATCCGTCCACTCCAACCAATGAGACCGTCAAGACAAGTTCCTTCAAATTCTTCACATGTGGTGGCCGAGGCCACAAGTCCTATGAGTGCACCAACAAGCGGACCAATGATCCTCAATGACGACGGCACCTATGATTCACTGAGTGAAGGAGAAATGGACACTCTTGAGCAAGTCGCCATGCACCGGTAAGTGAACGATGAAGAGGAACAAGTCTTTTGCGATGAAGACTCAAGTCCCGCTCTTGTCGTCTCCAAAGTCTTGACTCTCCAACATCACCAAGAAGAAGACCAACGATGCCACATATTCCACACCAAGGCCGGCATCAATGGATGATCCGTCAAGGTCATCATCGATGGAGGGAGTTGTCATAATCTCGCAAGCGAAGAACTTTGCTCCAAGCTCCAATTACCCAAGACGAACCATCCACACCCATACAAAGTGCAATGGCTTAGTGACTCCGGCACCATACAAGTCGAGCACCGAGTACAAGTCTCCTTAAAAATTGGCGCCTACGAAGACACCTTGGAGTGCAACGTCGTTCCAATGACCGTTTGCCATCTTCTCCTTGGACGCCCATAGCAATTCGATAGAGGAGTCATCCACAATGGCCGAACAAACCACTACATCTTAAAGATGAAGGGCAAGGAGTACGTCCTCCGTCCAATGTCGCTAAGTCAAGTGATCGCTGACAAGCAAGCCACCCATTGTGGAGATCATAGTGAGAGAGTGAGCCACCAAAATGAGAGTGAGCGCCACAAGCCCAAATCGAACACCTCCATGATGAGAGGAAAGAAGAACCTAGTCCTATTTGCCACCAAAAGTGAGATAAGAGGAGTGTGTAAGAACCCATCTAGTGTCCTACACTGTGTCCTCATGTGCAAGGACAACGCACCACAAACTAACACTTCTCACACTCTTCCTCTAGTCTTGTCTTCTCTTTTGCAGAAATTTCAAGATGTTTTCCCCGATGAGCTACCTCCAGGTCTACCTCCTCTACGAGGCATTGAGCACCAAATCGACCTCATCCCCGGAGCACCTCTTCCGAACAAAGCTCCATACCGCGTCAACCCGAAGAAACCAAACAAATACAAAGGCAAGTAAAGCATCTCATAGACCATGGACATGTGCGTGAAAGTTTGAGTCCATGTGCCGTCCCGGTCATTCTTGTGCCAAAACGTGACGGTAGATTTCGCATGTGCTCCGATTGTAGACCTATCAACGCTATCGCCGTTTGCTATAGGTATCCCATTCCACTCCTAGATGATATGCTTGATGAGCTTAGCGGTGCCACTATCTTTTCCAAAATTGATCTTAAGAGTGGTTACTATCAAATCCGCATACAAGAGGGTCATGAATGGAAAACCGCCTTCAAAACCAAGTTTGGTTTGTATGAGTGGTTAGTCATGCCTATGGGTCTCTCGGAGGCACCGGGCACTTTTATGCGCCTTATGAATCATGTCTTTCGCCCTTACATTGGTATATTTATTGTGGTCTACTTTGATGATATCCTTGTTTATAGCAAATCTCTTAGAGATCATGTCACCCATGTTCAAACCATTTTGCAAACTCTTCGAAAAGGGCATCTCTATGCTAATATGGAGAAATGCCTTTTTGGTGTTGACAAGCTCATTTTCTTGGGTTTTGTTGTGTCCTCCAAGGGTGTTCATGTTGATGAGTCCAAGATCAATGCTATTAAGACTTGGCCGCAACCAACCAACTTGCATCATGTGCATAGTTTTCTTGGCCTTGCGGGTTTCTATCGTTGCTTTGTGAAGGATTTTAGCACCATTGCTTCGCCTTTGCATGCTTTGAGCAAGAAGAATGCGCCTTTTGTTTGGGGGACCATCCCAAGATACCGCTTTCAATGAGCATAAGAATTTTCTTACTCATGCTCCCGTGCTTGCTTTACCCAACTTTGACAAACCCTTCGAGATTCATTTCGATTTTAGTGGTAATGGCATAGGAGGTGTGTTAACGCAAGAGAAGCGCCCCCATAGCTTACTTTAGTGAGAACTCTCCGGCATGAAACTCAATTACCCCATCTATGACAAGAGCTATATGCTTTAGTCCACATTTTGCCATGAAATGGGAACACTATCTTCGCCCTCATGAGTTTATCATTCATACCGATCATGAAACGCTCAAGTATCTTCTGGGCCCAAACCAAGTTGAACAAGCGTCATGCTAAATGGGAGTGAATTTATTGAGTCTTTTCCTTATGTCATCAAGTACATTAAAGGTAAAGAAAACATTGTGGCGGATGCCCTTTCTCGCATATGCATGCTTGTTACTCAACTTGAATTGGATGTCATTGGTTTTGAGCATATCAAAGACTTGTATGAGCATGATCCTACCTTTGCTACTCCTTATGCCAAGTGTTTGTCGCATACATCTTGGGAACTCTATTACATCAAAGATGGATATCTTACGCGAGCTAACAAACTTTGCATCCCCGAGTCTTCTCTTCGTTTGTTGCTTTTGCAGGAATCTCACGGAGGAGGCTTAATGGGACATTTCGGACGCGACATGACGTTCGCCACGCTCTCGAAGAACTACTTTTGGCCCAAGATGTTTCGGGACGTCAATCGTTTCACCAACCGATGCTCTACATGTCGCAAAGCTAAGTCCAAAGCTCAATATCATGGCCTATATATGCCTCTACCAATTCCATACCAACCATGGGAAGACATTAGCATGGACTTTGTACTTGGTTTTCCTAGGACCCAAAATGGGAAAGATTCAATATTTGTCGTTGTGGACTGTTTCTCAAAAATGGCACATTTCATTCCTTGCAACAAGATAGATGATGCTTCACATGTTGCTAATCTCTTTTGTAGGGAAATATTGCGTCTACATGGTGTGCCAAAGAGTATCGTCTTAGACAGCGACATCAAGTTCCTTAGCTACTTATGGAAGACCCTATGTGCCAAGCTCGGAATCAAGCTACTCTTCTCCACGGCTTACCATCCTCAAACTGACAGCCAAACGGAGGTGACAAACCGCACACTGTCCGCTCTACTTCGAGTACTCATCAAGAAGAAGATCAAGGAGTGGGAGGAGTGCCTACCTATCGCCGAGTTCGCCTACAACCGAGCAAGACACTCAACAGCCGGCAAGTCCCCCTTTGAGGTCGTCTACGAATTCAACCCTTTGTCACCATTGGATATTCTCCCTCTACCACTCCAAGAGGGCATAAATTTTGACGCAAGTGCACGAGCGACCCATCTCAAGAAGGTGCATGAAGATACAAGAAACACCATCGAGCGCCAAGTACAACGCCTTGCGACCAAGCTCAACGTCAACAAGCACCCCATGATATTCAACATTGGAGACCTCGTGTGGCTACACCTTCACAAGGACCGCTTTCCCCAAGAACACAAGTCCAAACATCGACCACGCGCGGATGGACCATTCAAGGTGCTTGCACACTACAACAACAACGCATACAAGATCGACATCCCTCGTGACAAGTACTCCGTGAGCGACATCTTCAACATGAAAGATCTCTCGCCCTACCATGGTGATGAGGATTTCGATCCGAGGACGGATCTTCCCCAAGGGAGGGGAGATGATGCGGAGCATCCTAAGATCATCCCCATGGACGCACCTACATCTCCAACGACGCCACATGGACCAATGACACGAGCCCAAGCCAAGGCTATCAAAGATAAGGTGAACTCACTCCTCTCCGAACTTCCACTTTCTATGCATGAGACATGGCTACTACCTAAGTCTGAGGTGTTGTGCATGATTAGGCACCAAGAGGGCCCTCCCGAAGATGCGCATGAAGATGTACAAGTCCCCAAGTCCACGGATGAGGAGAACCAACGGAAGGAACCAAGAACATCTCCCAGGCCCCGGACATCCGGCCATGACCCCGGACATCCGGCCCTTGGAGCGTCGTCCGCTACAGCAGCTCAGCCGCCAGAAGCTACAGGCCCCGGACATCCGGCCACGATAGCCCGGACATCCGGCCTCTCCCGAGCCCCCGGACATCCGGCCGCGATAGCCCGGACATCCGGCCTCTCCCGAGCCCCCGTGCATCCGGCCGCCAGCCCAGAAATCCAGCCGCTCCGAACCCAAGAGCAACAAATGCCACCACTCCAGCCCGGACATCCGGCCTCCCCAGCCCGGACATCCGGTGTCGCCTGAAAGCTCGGACATCCAGCACGACCAGCCCGGACGTCCGGCCTCCCCTATCTGCGCACAGTGAAGGGCCGAGGCCCATGTATCCCTTCTCCCCCTAGACTAGAGTGGCAAAAACAAAGTTTTCCCTAGACTATATATACTCCACCTCGCCCAACTTTCTAGGGTTAGCAAAGGTTTAGCTCATGTTTGTGTGAGAGCTTTGCTCATCCACTTAGTTACCTTCTCCACGGAGATTCGAGCCTCCACCGGAGAAGATCCCCCAAGCGGATTCAAGACCCCTCTTTAGGGAAGAACATCAAGACCTCCTCACGGAGAAGACCGGTTACCGTGTATCGTCCCTAGTTGACCATGGACCGTGTATCGTTCTATCAATCCGAGGATCTAGCACTTTTGTGACTTGTTCTTGTTAGTTTGAGTGTTCCTCTTGTGTTTCCCCTTGTGATTTCCCTCGTTTCCCTCCTTGTGTTCCTCGTGTTCTTCGCGGGATCCGCTCCTTTCATGAAAGATCAACCGATTAGGGTTCTACCCTACATCAATATGTGGTTCCCAAACAGAAATAAAGTTTATTCTTTTTTCCATCATGCTTTCACATTCCACGGCTAACCGTATCCACGGATGCCGTCCATACCAACACTTTCCAAGGAATTTATTATTTGACAACATAAAGTAAATTCATTTTTCATTTCGGGACTGGGAATTCCTATTACCTTTGCCGTACTCTCGTGCAATGGCAAGTGAATAAACACTCATCTTGAGAATAACATATCTAGCATGAAAAAATATCAGCCACCCCCTACCGTTTGATGAGCGGTACGAGCATAGAAAAAGGAAATTATTTTGGAAATTATAGATGGCACATAAAAATTTGCTTAGAACGGCAAGAGAATACCACATATAGGTAGGTATGGTGGACTCATATGGCAAAACTGGGTTTAAGGATTTTGTATGCCCAAGTAGTATTCCCACTTGGTGCAAGGGAAGGCTGGCAAAAAGATTAAGAAGCATCCAACCAAGTAACGAAAAAATCACATAAGCGAGCATTAAGCATAACTAACACCGAATAATGCACCACAAGTAGGATGTAATTTCATTGCATAACTATTGACTTTTGTGCTTGCATAGGGAATCACAAACCATAACACCAATATTCTTACTAAATCATACTCACCAACATGACTCACATATTATTATCATTATATCGCAAAACTATTACAAAGAATCAAGTTTATTTTGTCCAATGATCTTCATGAAAGTTTTTATTATATCCCTCTTGAATATATATATCACTTTGGGACTAGTTTCATATGTTACTTTTGATAGGTCAAACAAATCTAAGTGAAGAACATGACCATACAAATTTTCTTCTCTCAAAATAATATAACTGACGCACGAGAGAATTTTCTTCAAAATTTTACTAACTCTCAAATAAATCTAAGTGAAGCATGAGAGCATTTCCTCAAAAATACTAAAGCACACCATGCTCAAAAACATATAAGTGAAGCACTAGAGCAATTCCATAGCTCAAAAAAAATTAAGTGAAGGATAAAGAGCAATTCTAACAAATCATAGCATAATTTTGGCTCTCTCAAATAGGTGTGTCCAGCAAGGATAGATGACAGAAACTAAAAAGAAAAACAAGCAGAGACTCAAATAATACAAGACGCTCCAAGCAAAACTAATTATATCTGACGAATAAAATATAGCTCCAAGTAAAATACCGATGGTCATTAGAAGAAAGAGGGGATGCCGCTCTACGGCATCCCCAAGCTTAGTTGCTTGTTTCTCTTTGGATAATAACTTGGGGTACCATGGGGCACTCCCAAGCTTAAGCTCTTCTTACTCCTTATTCCTTCATCCAACGTGATCTCACCCAAAACTTGGAAACTTCAATCACACAATACTGAACAAAACCTTCGTGAGATCCGTTACTATACAACAAAGCAAATCACTAATCTAAGTACTGTTGCAAACCCATTCATATTTTATTTTTGCGTTATATCTACTGTATTCCAACTTTTATATGGCTTATACCCCCCGATAAAGTCCATAGATTAATTAAAATAAACACACAATGCAAAGAAAACAGAATCTGTCAAAAACAGAACTATTTGTAGCAATCTGGAAACTTCGTGTAACATCCCAAATTTTCAATTTGGAATGTTATACATAGATCATCCATGCATACCATGTTTTTATTGCATTCCAGTTCCGCAATCCTCGAAATCCTAAGCAACTCAAGGACCCACGGAGAGAGTTGGGGATTTTTCTGTTTTCATATTTGATTCTTATCAAATAATGAAACGAGAATTTTGATTTTAATAATTTTTCTCTCCGAAGTATTTCATATTAAGTCAAATGAGTGGAGATAATATGACTTCTCCGAAATAATTTAAATATTGGAGGAAAAATATTAAAATCATTTATTGGATTTTATTTGGTTTTATTCGGATTTTATTTGCATAAGAAAATTTTCACATTTTCAAAATTTCACTTTAGGGCCAAGAAAATGTTCACCTCGTCCTAAATATTTTATTTAGGCGGTGAAAATTTGTTTTGGCACTTTTAGATTTTTATTTATTTTTCTAGGATTTTTCTTCCGTTGGCAGAATTATTATTTTTTTAAAAAAAAAGTTCCCGCGCCGACTGGGCCTAAGGCCCAGCCGCGCTAGGCCGCTGTGCCAGGCCGTCGCTGCCTCCTGCGTGCGCGCGCGCCGCCGCCACCGCCGCCGACTCGGACAAGGATCCGCCGTCGCGCCTTGCCCCCTCCTCCAAGCCGCCCCGCCCCCACCCTTTATATACCGCCGCCCCGCCGCCCCAACACCACCACTGCCGCCGCCGCCTAGCCGCAGCCGCCGCTGCCTAGCCGCGCCGCCTCGCCGCCGCAGCCGCCGCCGCCGCCGAGCGCCGCCGCCCCGCAAGTCGCCGCCCCGCCGCTGCCCCACCTCGCCGGATCTCCCGCCAGAGGTAGCCGCCGCGCCCCACCGCCGGTTTTCTTTCTAAAACCGTTCGGTTTTTTTTGAAAACCCTAGATTCGTCTTTTTCGGATCGGAGGTTTTTCTTGGTTCTTCTAGTTAGCGGACGTTCGTCCGAACGTTCGTTTTAACGATTGGTTCTTCGCCCGTTAGATACAACTAATGAACGCTCGTTCATTAGTCTGCTCGTCAATTTTCTTTTATCAGATTTAATCCGCGATTTTCTTTGATCGTGATTTCTGATCCAATCTTAGTTTCTGTTTATCTTTTCGCTCGTCAGTCGGAATCAGGCGATTCAAGCGCCTGGAGTTTCGTCTCGAAACCCTCCTTCTGTTTAACCAACTCAAACAAGTTTTCCCTACTGTAAAATTTGACCTAGTTTCAGATTAGTAAACGAAGCTTCTTTCTTTCGCCATTTGAGTTTCGTTGCTCCGTTTGATTTGATTCTTTTTGCGAACCAGAGTTCTTAATTTGAACTTTCTGGTCAACCTATTTTATTTGAGTTTTGCTTGTGCATCATAGCTTATTACTTATGTATGCTATTGTTTGCTTGCGATAGAACACCTGGAGTGCGAAGCGTGCTACTACGAGTCCCTAGGTTTCGCAGATCGTCAGCAAGGCAAGTAACACTTTGATCTTATCCCATTATCACCCAGTTTTTATGCATTAGTTCCAATCCTCAAACATTGCATGATTAGGATGTCATTAACTTGCGGGTTGGGAAGTAGTTGATGAGGTAGAACCTATTGCCCTGTTACATTCAAACCCTTGGGAGTTACTCTACGCGTTGCTTATATACTATGCTATGCTATGCTCGTAGACGTGGTTTGGGTTTGAGTGATATCCATGACAGATGTGAGATTGTTAAATTAATGGTTCAACTTAAGGTGGCAACTTAATCAAACAACTGGGTGGATTGAGGCACCTGGAGTACCCAGTGTTGCCTGTATTTTTTGGAAATCCCGGAGTACCCGTGTGATCTTCCTATGGATCGGCACCCAGGCTCAAAGGGAACTGAGATGATTCATGCTAGAAACTTCCGTGTGCAGCCACAAGCTATTATGGGCTCTAGCATAGTTGAGTAAGTTACGTGAAGCTCTTGAAGAGGCAGATCAGCAGGTAGTGGGATGTAGGTTTGGTATGGTCTGTCCGGAGTAGAGAGTTAATGTTTCTGAAAGACTGTGTCTCGGTCATCCGTTTCTCAAACACCCTGTAGTGCAAGAAATCCAACGGAGGAGGTCGAGTCTTGTGGGGAAAAGTGCGCAAACCTATGTAGAGTGTACAATCTAATCATGGTTAGCCGTGTCCCCGGTTATGGACAATTCTTGAGTCTCTAGTACTTGGGTTATCACATGTATCTCATCATGTTCAATTAATATTGTTGGGTTGTTAATCACTTTAATTGGGATTGAGTTGGAGGAACCTTCTCAATGATGTTTCAACTACCATGATAGTTAAATTAAAATCTATTCCTTTGTTGTAGGGGAAAATTGGCTTTTCGCTAAAACTGTAACCATAGAGCTTTCCACCAGCCATATATGCATATAGTGATAGCATTATTCTGTTTCTGCTCTATTGTGTTACATTGCCAGCATATTCCATGTGCTGACCCGTTTCGGGCTGCAATGTATTATGTTGCAGACTTTTCAGACGAGAAGTAAGGTTCGTTAGGTCATTGTCGTGCAGCTCAGCTATGCCGTTGGAGTTGATGGACTCTCTTTATCTTCCAAGCCTTCCGCTGTTATCGCATTAGATGGCCTTAAGCATATTATTGTAATAAGTTCTCTTTGGAGACTTTTCGATGTAATAAGTGTGTGATTGCTACTCTATTATAAATCCTCGAGTACTGTGTGTGTCAGCATTACCGATCAAGGGATGACACTGAAGCACAGAGACTTGACCATCTGAGGTCGGGTCGCTACAAGATGGTATCAGAGCACATGCTGAGTGTAGGACACGACCACTAAGATAAACCCTAGGTCACACTTCTCTTCTCATTTCTGACTCCTCTCCATTTTCTACTCTTTAGGATGACGGAGATGAAGAACAAGTTTGCACAACCGGATGAAGACACACCTTTTGGACACCACTTGAAGGAAGTCACTAGGTACTTGAACATTGGAATACCAAGCTTCACCGGGACGTACAATGCCACTTTACCTGAAGAGGAGCGCTGGATGATTCAAGTACAAGTTCCAGGAAGGACGTTCTCGCCAACTTCTAAACCCATAGAATTTTCCTTCGACGCACCAACCTGGAGTTTAGGAAAGAGTATGGTAGCTCACATCACCATGGGACGCATTGGAGAAGTTTACAACAGGGAGCTTAAGGACACTATTTACCAAATATGTGGGCGCCGAGACGAGCAATGGGAAGTAATCAACACCAGGAAGGATAGATCCATTGCGGCTTTCATCCAGGAGTTAAACCAGCACATTCAACGTCAGGAGAACCAGATGTGTGCGGACATGACGGACTTGAAGAAGGCGAAGACTAGGATCATCGAGCTAGAGGAAGAACTCAAGTCTACCCGCGATGGATATGAGGAGGAAATCAAGACGCTACTGGAGAAGAATGACGACCTAGTCAAGAAGATCGGAGTATTCATGGGAGGACCAACACCAATAGCAGAAGAAGAAGAACCCAAGGAAATACGCCCCGAGGACTACATCATCATCGACGACACCGACTCCGACCCTAGTGATGATGACTTTGAAGACGAAACTGGAGCAGACATCATGGAGTCTTCCACCGATCAAAGTTTCTGGATGACTACCATATATCACTAGTATCCCCCCATGTATATAGTAGTAGTGAGCACTTTTGCGATAGTTCTAGACCGTTGTATGCCCTTGCTTGATTGAGTGAGTGAAATGATTGTGTTTGTCTCATGTGCATATGGGTAGTGCCTTCTCATTAGACCCCTCTTCTATTCTAATCTCTTCCATCTAAAACCCATCAGATGCCTCCGAGACGTGAAACCGGTTTTGCCTTCCCACCGGAGCTCACCCAGTTGATCCAATAGTAGAATACGTTGATGCAATTGCTAGTTCAGAACCAGGGCAACAACAACAACAACAACCCACCGCCAGTGGACAACCTAGCCCGTTTTCTAAGGTTACAGTCGTCGGTGTTTTCCAGTAGCACCGAGCCTATAGTTGCTGATGATTGGTTACGCCGAATTGGAAGGGAGTTGGCCACCGCAGGTTGCACAGATGCTGAGAAGGTGCGCTTTGCCGCACATCAATTGGATGGACCAGCAGCCTCATGGTGGGAGAATTACACAGCCACTTTTCCTATAGCCAATGTCACTTGGGACCAGTTTTAGCAAGCTTTCCGCACCGCCCATGTCTCAACTGGAGCTATGCAGATGAAGAAGCGGGAGTTTCGCAACCTACGCCATGGGAACCGTACTGTGGCTCAGTACGTGGATGAGTTTAGCAAGTTATCTCGCTATGCCCCTGATGATGTGGCCACAGATGCAGGGAAACATGAGAAGTTTATGAAAGGGCTGAATGATGAGATGAGTATGTAGTTGATGGTAGCAACCTTCAACAACTACCAGGAGTTGGTAGATAAGGCTCTTATGATTGAAGGGAAGCAACAGCAGATTGAGAGCCGCAAGAGGAAGTATGGACAAGGGAAGTATAACTCAGGAGCTCAGCAGAAACCTCGCCTAACCCCGAACTTGGGAGGATTTGTTCATACCCATGGAGGTCACAATCGCGCTGGAGGAGGATCACATAACCACAGTAGTGCTAAGAATGGGAATGGGAATGGAGCTAACAACAATCATAACCGCCCCAACCCAGCCACACCCGCCAAAAGGGACTTAAGTCATGTTACGTGTTTCAAGTGCAGAAGACTGGACACTATGCCACGGAGTGCCCTGAAGGAAAGAATGGAAATGGAAATGGGAGCGCTGGGAAGAAGCCAAATCCATTCAACAAAGGACAAGTGAACCACGTTAACGTGGAGGAGGTTGAAGAGCAGTCGAACGCGGTAATAGGTAAGTTTTTGGTTAAGACATTTACCGCTCTTGTTCTTTTCGATACTGGTGCATCGCATTCATACATATCATGGGGATTCATGGATAAGTTTAAACTACCAACCCAAACCCTTAGGACCCCTCTTTTAGTAAGTTCACCCAGAGCAAAATATATGGCCAGCCGATGGTGTGACCAGATACCCTTAACCATTGGTACACATGTTTTTCCGTCCAACCTAATTATCTTGGAGTCACAAGGACTGGATGTGATATTGGGTATGGACTAGATGTCAAAGTTTGGAGGAATCATTGACTGTGTTAGTAAGTCGATTTATCTCACCACCCCAGAAGGAAAAAGGATTAAGTATGTGTCTAGGCATGTGCCTAGGAGGAGTCAAGTGAATGCCCTTACGGGAGTTGTTCAGGAGGAAGTGCCTGTAGTGAAGGATTACCCGCATGTTTTTCCAGAAGAGTTACCAGGCATGCCACCGGACAGAGATATTGAGTTTTTGATAGAGCTGTTACCAGGAACATGACCAATATCCAAGAGACCCTATCCGATGCCTGCAAATGATCTGGAAGAAATTAAGAAATAGATCAAGGAGTTATTGGAGAAAGGATATATCCGAAGAAGTTCATCACCTTGGGGAGCCCCAGTACTTTTGGTTGAGAAGAAGGATAAATCCCTGAGGATGGTTGTTGATTATCAAGCATTGAATGAAGTAACGATTAAGAACAAGTACCCACTATCGATGATCAACAATCTGTTTGATCAGTTGCAAGGAGCTAAAGTGTTTTCGAAGATCAATTTGTGATCTGGGTATCATCAGTTGAAGATACGAGAGAAGGACATACCAAAGACGGCGTTCACAACGCGATATGGATTATACGAGTACACGGTCATGTTGTTTGGACTGACTAACGCCCCTGCCTATTTCATGAGCATGATGAACAAGGTGTTCATGGAGTATTTGGACAAGTTTGTTGTGGTGTTTATTGATGATATTATGGTATACTCGAAGAATGAGGAGGAGCACAAGGAGCATTTGCGCTTAGTTCTCGAGAAACTCAGGGAACACCAGTTGTATGCTAAGTTTAGCAAATGCGAATTTTGGTTGAAGGAAGTCGGGTTCCTTGGACATGTTATATCGGGAGAAGGTATAACAGTAGACCCCAGCAAAATTCAGTCAGTCACTGAATGGTTGGCACCCGTTTCAGTTAGCAAGATCCGCAGATTTCTTGGACTCGCAGGATACTACCGGAGATTCATCGAGAATTTTTCCAAGATTGCAAATCCAATGACTGAACTGTTGAAGAAGGATGCCAAGTTTAAATGGACAGAAGATTGTGAAGCAAGTTTCCAGGAGTTGAAGAAACGTTTGACTACATCCCTAGTGCTAGTACTGCCAGATATACATAAGGAGTTCCAAGTGTATTGCGACACCTCTCGCTCAGGACTTGGATGTGTGCTTATGCATGACGGAAGAGTTGTTTCGTATGCCTCACGACAACTAAAACCTCATGAGTTGAATTATGCCACGCATGATTTGGAGCTAGCAGCCGTAGTGCATGCATTGAAGACTTGGACACATTACCTTATTGGAAACCGTTGTGGTGTGTACACGGATCAGAAGAGTTTGAAGTACATTTTCACCCAGAAGGAACTGAACCTTCGACAGAGGAGATGGTTGGAGCTTATAAAGGATTATCACATGAAACTACACTATCATCCAGGAAAGGCCAATGTCATAGCAGACGCTTTTGGACGAAAGAGTTATGCTAATATCCTTGAAAGTAAGGGACTGCCGAAGGAATTAGCAGAGGACATCATGGAACTTCGATTGGAGATTGTTCCTAGAGGATTTATTGCAACAATGGAGGTCCAGTCGACATTCCTGGACAAGATTCGGGAAGCCCAGAAAGAGGACAAGGAGATTGCTAAGATAAAGGAGAAGATGAGCAAAGGAAAGGCCAAAGGTTTTCGTGAAGATGAGCACGATACCTTATGGTTTGAGGACCGAGTTTATGTGCCCAATAACCAGGAGATCAGGAAGTTAATACTTCAAGAGGCCCATGACTCACCATACTCGATACACCCCGGAAACACCAAGATGTATTTGGATTTGAAGGAACGTTTCTGGTGGACTGGTATGAAGAAGGATATTGCCGAGTATGTAGCCATATGTGATGTATGTCGGAGAGTTAAGGCAGACCATCAGAAGCCAGCAGGATTGTTACAGCCTATGCCGATACCGGAATGGAAGTGGGATAAACTGGGCATGGACTATATCACCGGATTGCCCAGGACCAAAGAAGGATACGATTCCATATGGGTAGTAGTTGATCGCTTAACCAAAGTAGCTCACTTCATCCCAGTGAAAACCACCTATACAAGTGCAAAGTTGGCCAAGATATATATGTCCAGGATCGTATGTCTGCATGGAGTTCCGAGGACCATTGTATCAGATAGAGGAACACAGTTTACTTCAAAGTTCTGGCATCAGTTACATCAGACTTTGGGAACAAGGTTAGAGTTCAGTATAGCTTTTCACCCGCAGACAGATGGACAGACCGAGAGAGTGAACCAAATTTTGGAGGACATGTTGAGAGCCTGTGCACTAGATTATGGATCTAGTTGGGATGACAATTTGCCATACGCAGAGTTTTCCTACAACAATAACTATCAAGCCAGTTTGATGATGGCACCATTTGAAGCCATGTATGGACGAAGATGCAGAACACCGTTAATGTGGGATGAGGTAGGAGACTGACAGTTGTTTGGACCAGACTTGATCAAGGAGTCTGAGGAGAAGGTAAAATTGATCCGAGACAGACTGAAGATTGCTTAGTCCAGGCAGAAGAGATATGCAGACTCAAAACGCAAGGAGGTAACTTACGAAATTGGAGATAGAGCATATCTGCGAGTATCGCCCTTGCGAGGAGTGAAATGTTTTTGGAGTTAAAGGAAAGTTAGCCCCGAGATTTGTAGGACCGTATCGCATTTTGGAACGGATGGGAGAAGTTGCCTACAAGTTGGAATTGCCCGAAGGATTGTCAGGAGTTCACGATGTGTTCCACGTTTTGATAGAGGCGGGGTGTCCCGATCTTTCGATGAGATGATAACTATCGATTTGGTGAAGATGACTTTGACGATCCGACTACAAACGTGCACGACGTTGCGCCTTAGCAATCGCTAAACCAACTCCGAGAGGTTATTGACCACGCTGGAGCACAATCAACCTGACCACGAAGGTCTATTCCTGCAAGCAATCGAAGAACAAGCAAGAATATGATAAAATCAATCTGAATATTGCGAGTATATATGAAGTATTGATAAAGGTGGGGATCCGTAAGCGGTCTTGGTCTGGTCGTTGGACACAAACGAAGTACACGAAGTTGCAATGGCTAACTTTTAACTAAACAAATCCCAAGGAAAAGCTACTAGATGGATCTACTTATATAGGAGCAAGGGGTGGCGGCCAAGGAGGTGGGAGGACGTCCCAAGGCAGCCTAAAACTAAATCTAGGTCGTACAAGGCCAATGGGCCCAAGTGGAGGTGATGTAACACCTTTGGACTTGTAGTTTGACTCGGATTCTGCTGCAGCATCAGATTGTTTCGTCCACAACTCAACGCTCCGGGCGAATTTGAAGGTGATTCCAATTGGGTTGGAAAGTGCACGAAATCTAGTTTCCAACAAAAAAAGAATCACCCAATTCGGAGTCCGTATAAAAAACTTGTGTGCATTTTGAGTCAGGTATGTCTGTGCAATCCGAATCTGAATCCAGAACGTGAGAGACTTGGACTCTATCTTCTCTTGGGCCAAAAGTGACGTGAGAGAACTTTTTGGACAGCAAATAAACATCTCTTTCTTCCTTATCTTCATATGTGGATTGTACAAATATCCCATACACCTGCAATTAGACAAAACACAAAAGTGTGTGAAGTATTTTTGTTCTGAATAACACAAATAGATTATTGAATAGTTTGCACTAGAAATCACCTGACAAATATGCATATATGCAATATTTTTGATCATATCCAAGGTAGTCATGTCCTCATCATCCTCCCCTTCTTGAAAATAAAGTCGTCCTCGTCGTTGCTTAATCTGAAATGTGGCTAACAAAAGAGACAAGGTGTACATGTTGTATATGTATATGTCATCCATTTTTACTTCCCTTGATTTTTGCATATATGACACATGAATAGATGAGTAACTTGCATAGTTCATAAAATCTAAAGCCAAAAAATTAGCACAAGAAGTAAAAGGCATGAAAATATTGCAACTCAGTTTGCACATATAAGTGAAGCTCTTATTCATTTCAAAAGATTGACAATGTTCATCATTAAACCATCCCAACATTGGTGAATAAACCTTACTTGCATCAAATTTACATGCTACAACATGCTTAAATAAGCAAACATGCAATAAGTCATTCAACACAGAATCATCACCAAGATTAGAGGTCATATCAAAATGATTAAACATTGGTTCTTTTGCATCAATAGTTAATTCAATGGGTGCACTCAAAATTGTTGGTATTTCAGTTGTTTGATCACATGGAAAAGTCAAATTATCAACGCAGTCCTCTAAAATAGGTGGTGTGATCAAAGTAGTGGGTAGCTCATCAGATGGTGCATTCAAATTGACAAGGCATTCATCATTCTCATGTAGAGATGGAAGATCAGTACCTTTGTCATTACCTCTTATGATCAACTCAGATGATGTAGCCACTCTCGAGGGCGATGTGTCACATGGTGGAGGTGATGTAGTCCTGACAACAACGGATGTGGTTGTCATAGTATGCCTAGTAGTTGAAGGAACAATCATATCAACTCTTGGAATGTGCACCGTGCGCTTGTTCTCCTCGTGGCCAACACGTCGTTTTATTTCCTGTTCAGCTTTGCAAGCAAGATGAAACAAATAGTCCATAGGATAACACTCTTCATGAATTAGTATCTCTTGAATATCACGGTTTAATCCTCCCCAAAATCTATCCATAAAATCATCTTCACTTTCTTCTAAAGAGGAATGCAACAAGGTAGTTTGTAAATCATCATAATATTTTGTTACAGTTTCACTACCTTGTTTTAAGTGTTGCAACTTCTTAATCATGTCACGAGTATAATAAGCAGGGACGAAAGTATGTCGCATGGCAAGTTTCAAATCATCCCAAGTAGTAGGTATATAATCAGGGTGTAACCGACAATATTCACTCCACCAAACCAAAGCATAACCAGTGAAAGAACCAACCGCAACCTTAACCTTTTTATGTTCATTGAAATTATGGGAAGCAAATATATTTTTTATGTCGAACTCCCATTCAATATATAAAGCAGGTTTAAAACGGCCATTAAATGGTGGTATAGATACATTAACCTGATCATGTGCATTTGGATGTTTGTGCACCTCTCGTGACGGTTGTGGTATTTGCAAAGGTGGTGCCACGTCTCCCTGATCGACAAAGCCCATGAATTGACTCTGGATCCTGTCATGATTAGTAGAACAAGAAACAAAACCCAAAAATAATGTTCCTATAACTACTAGGATGTGGTGGTAAAACGCTCACAGTAAAGCAAATATCAATGTCTTACAAGTTCTTACCATGCAGCAGGCGGTGATCGGTAACCAGCGGTGTCAAGTAACTCCGAATATTGAGTAAAGCGATTGCCAGGGGAGCGTACATATACACGGTGTAGAAATATGTGGAGCTGGGTTGGCTATATATGGTAGCAAAAGATTAGCAATAATCAATTCAAAGATGCAATGTTGAATAAACGCTCAACGACGGTACTGTGCTGGTCCTAGGCTAGACCGGACTAGAGACGCGAGCCTAGAACACTAATGAGGTCACGGCGTAGCACAACTAGCATCAATGAAGGATACTAAGTAGCTCTTGACAGCAAGATATAAGTGAAGATCACAATGGCAGTGAAGATAATGATGAAAAACAACTGCCAAGCAGGATATACAACAACTCTCTCTCCAACTTTCCTCTTGAAAAGTTTGAGACAATTTTCTGATAAGTTCTTTCAAATAATGCTACTAACTCAAGCTTTCCAATGCAAAAAGATTCACTCAATTCCGAGTTGATATGAGGAGTCAAAGAATTCTAAAACTGGCCTGAAAAATTGGAACAAGCTGTGTTCACGAACTTCGGAGGGCAAAAAGACCTATTTAGAAGCCGATTTTGAGGTGTCAAATATTGAACTAACTTCTGCAACTATTTAGATGCGGCTCGTCGCTATCTTCAATTTGAGTACTCACGGAGCCAAAACGGACTTCGTATGAGGAAGATACACCTGTTTTACTGAATAGTGCGCAAAACAGATTCCAATCCGAATTCAGGTACGAGATTGATTCTAGATAGATCCAAAAAAAATTTCTTCTCTCTTTTTTTTTCTCACGCCTTTTTTTTTCTTTTCCTTTCTTTTTTTTTCTCTGACTTTTTTTTTACTTTTTTTTCTCTCATTTTTTTTCTCTATCTTTTTTTCTCTCTCCCTCTTTCCAAAACAAACTAGATAAGATGTAGATTGGATCAAGCGAAGATGGGAACGATCTCAACTATGATTATGACAATGAACGGTGGGTAGCACGTGGTGGAAATTGGTGGATGGGATGGTGGACAGCGGATGGGATAATGATGCAGCGGCTGTGTGACTAATGTGAACAGAACTCGAAACTCTAAAGGAACTAGACACTAAGACCAGCAACTCGACACGGCGATGCAACCGATAATTCAATAATGCAAACAATGAAAAGAAAATTGCAAAGGCTCAGTCTGGCTAGGACAAAGGATGAATAGATCTAACTTTTGTTTTGTGGCTTTTTCTTGGACAATAGGTAAGAAAATAAATCTAATTTAGGAAAACTGGAAATTCTCACCGAGCAACCTGAAAACTGATACCACTTGATAGAGGCGGGGTGTCCCGATCTTTCGATGAGATGATAACTATCGATTTGGTGAAGATGACTTTGACGATCCGACTACAAACGTGCACGACGTTGCGCCTTAGCAATCGCTAAACCAACTCCGAGAGGTTATTGACCACGCTGGAGCACAATCAACCTGACCACGAAGGTCTATTCCTGCAAGCAATCGAAGAACAAGCAAGAATATGATAAAAGCAATCTGAATATTGCGAGTATATATGAAGTATTGATAAAGGTGGGGATCCGTAAGCGGTCTTGGTCTGGTCGTTGGACACAAACGAAGTACACGAAGTTGCAATGGCTAACTTTTAACTAAACAAATCCCAAGGAAAAGCTACTAGATGGATCTACTTATATAGGAGCAAGGGGTGGCGGCCAAGGAGGTGGGAGGACGTCCCAAGGCAGCCTAAAACTAAATCTAGTTCGTACAAGGCCAATGGGCCCAAGTGGAGGTGATGTAACACCTTTGGACTTGTAGTTTGACTCCGATTCTGCTGCAACATCAGATTGTTTCGTCCACAACTCAACGCTCCGGACGTATTTGAAGGTGATTCCAATTGGGTTGGAAAGTGTACGAAATCTAGTTTCCAACAAAAAAAGAATCACCCAATTCGGAGTCCGTATGAAAAACTTGTGTGCGTTTTGAGTCAGGTATGTCTGTGCAGTCTGAATCTGAATCCAGAACGTGAGAGACTTGGACTCAATCTTCTCTTGAGCCAAAAGTGACGTGAGAGAACTTTTTGGACAGCAAATAAACATCTCTTTCTTCCTTATATTCATATATGGATTGTACAAATGTCCCATACACCTGCAATTAGACAAAACACAAAAGTGTGTGAAGTATTTTTGTTCTGGATAACACAAATAGATTATTGAATAGTTTGCACTAGAAATAACCTGACAAATATGCATATATGCAATATTTTTGATCATATCCAAGGTAGTCATGTCCTCATCACGTTTCATAGCTGAAGAAGTGTCATGCTGAGATGGAGGATATGCCATTAAGAGGCACAGTACCCATGGAGGCGATTCAGTTGGACAGTGATTTGACTTATGAGCAGAAACCAGTTAAGATTCTAGAGTTTGCCAGCAGAATCACCCGAAGTAAGGTTATCAAGTTTTGTAAAGTTCAGTGGAGCCACCATACCGAGGACGAAGCCACCTGGGAACGAGAGGATGATCTCCGCAAAGACCACCCGCACATATTTTCTAGCCAGCCCGAATCTCGATGGCGAGATTCATCTTAAGGGGGTATGTTTGTAACATCCCAAATTTTCATTTTGGAATGTTATACATAGATCATCCATGCATATCATGTTATTATTGCATTCCAGTTCCGCAATCCTCAAAATCCTAAGCAACTCAAGGACCCACGGAGAGAGTTGGGGATTTTTCTGTTTTCATATTTGATTTTTATCAAATAATGAAATGAGGATTTTGATTTTAATATTTTTTCTCTCTGAAGTATTTCATATTAAGTCAAATGAGTGGAGATAATATGACTTCTCCAAAATAATTGAAATATTGGAGGAAAAATATTAAAATCATTTATTGGAATTTATTTGGTTTTATTTGGATTTTATTTGCATTAGAAAAATTGCACATTTTCAAAATTTCACTTTAGGGCCAAGAAAATGTTCACCTCGTCCTAAATACTTTATTTAGGGGGTGAAATTTTGTTTTGGCATTTTTAGTTTTTTACTTATTTTTCTAGGATTTTTCTTCCGTCGGCGGAATTATTTTTTTTTTTAAAAAGTTCCCGCGCCGACTGGGCCTAAGGCCCAGCCGCGCCAGGCCGCCGTGCCAGGCCGCCGCCGCCGCCTCCTGTGTGCGCGACCGCGCCGCCGCCGCCGCCAACTCGGACAAGGAGTCCGAGCCGGACTCCTCTCCGCCGCCGCGCCATGCCCCCTCCTCCAAGCCGCCCCGCCCCCGCCCTTTATATACCACTGCCGCGCCGCCCCAACACCACCACCGCCGCCGCCGCCTAGCCGCAGCCGCCGCCGCCTGCCCCGCCGCCTCGCTGCCGCCGCCTGCCGCCCCGCAAGTCGCCGCCCCGCCGCTGCCCCGCTTCGCCGGATCTCCCGTCGGAGGTAGCCGCCGCGCCCCGCCGCCGGTTTTCTTTCTAAAACCGTTCGGTTTTTTTTAAAACCCTAGATACGTTTTTTCAGATCGCCGGTTTTTCTTGGTTCTTCTAGTTAGCGGACGTTCGTCCGAACATTCGTTTTAACGAATGGTTCTTCGCCCGTTAGATACACTAACGAACACTCGTTCGTTAGTCTGCTCGTCAGTTTTCTTTTATCAGATTTAATCCACGATTTTCTCTGATCGCGATTTCTGATCCGATCTTAGTTTCTATTTATCTTTTCACTCGTTAGTCGGAATCAGGCGATTCAAGCGCCTGGAGTTTCGTCTCGAAACCCTCTTTCCGTTCAACCAACTCAAACAAGTTTTCCCTACTGTAAAATTTGACGTAGTTTCAGATTAGTAAACGAAGCTTCTTTTTTCGCCATTTGAGTTTCGTTGCTCCGTTTGATTTGATTCTTTTTGCGAACCAGAGTTCTTAATTTGAACTTTCTGGTCAACCTCTTTTATTTGAGTTTTTCTTGTGCATCATAGCTTGTTACTTATGTATGCTATTGTTTGCTTGCGATAGAACACCCGGAGTGCGAAGCGTGCTACTATGAGTCCCTAGGTTTCGCAGATCGTCAGCAAGGCAAGTAACACTTTTATCATATTCCATTATCACCCAGTTTTTATGCATTAGTTCCAATCCTCAAACATTGCATGATTAGGATGTCATTAACTTGCGGGTAGGGAAGTAGTTGATGAGGTAGAACCTATTGCCCTGTTACATTCAAACCCTTGGGAGTTACTCTACGCGTTGCTTATATACTATGCTATGCTATGCTCGTAGACGTGGTTTGGGTTTGAGTGATATCCATGACAGATGTGATATTATTAAATTAATGGTTCAACTTAAGGTGGCAACTTAATCAAACAACTGGGTGGATTGAGGCACCTGGAGTACCCAGTGTTGCCTGTATTTTTTGGAAATCCCGGAGTACCCGTGTGATCTTCCTATGGACCGCCACCCAGGCTCAAAGGGAACTGAGATGATTCATGCTAGAAACTTCCATGTGCAGCCACAAGCTATTATGGGCTCTAGCATAGTTGAGTAAGTTACGTGAAGCTCTTGAAGAGGCAGATCAGCAGGTAGTGGGATGTAGGTTTGGTATGGTCTGTCCGGAGTAGAGAGTTAATGTTTCTGAAAGACTGTGTCTCGGTCATCCGTTTCTCAAACACCATGTAGTGCGAGAAATCCAATGAAGGAGATCAAGTCTTGTCGGGAAAAGTGCGCAAACCTCTGCAGAGTGTACAATCTAATCATGGTTAGCCGTGTCCCCGGTTATGGACAATTCTTGAGTATCTAGTACTTGGGTTATCACATGTATCTCATCATGTTGAATTAATATTGTTGGGTTGTTAATCACTTCAATTGGGATTGAGTTGGAGGAACCTTCTCAATGATGTTTCAACTACCATGATAGTTAAATTAAAATCTATTCCTTTGTTGTAGGGAAAAAATGGCTTTTCGCAAAAACTGTAACCATAGAGCTTTCCACCAGCCATATATTCATATAGTGATAGCATTATTCTGTTTCTGCTCTACTGTGTTACATTGCCAGCATATTCCATGTGCTGACCTGTTTTGGGCTGCAACGTATTATGTTGCAGACTTTTCAGACGAGGAGTAAGGTTTGTTAGGTCATTGCCGTGCAGCTCAGCTATGCCGTTGGAGTTGATGGACTCGCTTTATCTTCCAAGCCTTCCGCTGCTATCGCATTAGATGGCCTTAAGCCATATTATTGTAATAAGTTCTCTTTGGAGACTTATAGATGTAATAAGTGTGTGATTTCTACTCTGTTATAAATCCTCGAGTACTGTGTGTGTCAGCATTACCGATCCAGCGATGACACTGAAGCACAGAGACTTGACCATCTGAGGTCGGGTCGCTACACTTCGTATACTTCTGTAACTCCAAATATTCTGAAAAATTAGGACAACATAAGAAATTTGTATATCAATATTTCATGAAAAATTCAGAATTCATCTCTTCTATGATTTTTGCAAATTATTTTACTAGATGCAAAAGTTTCTGTTTTCCAACAAGATCAAATCAACTATCACCAAACATGATCCCAAAGGCTTTGCTTGGCCCAAACACTAATTAAAACATAAAAAACACAATCATAATAGAGGCATAACTGTCCAAACACTCAAGAACATAAAGAAAAAGGTAAAAAAAATTCATTGGGTTGCCTCCCAACAAGCGTAATCGTTTTACTCCCCTAGCTAGGCATAAAACAAAGATTGAAGTATTGTCATCTTTAGTTTTCGCGACTTTTGTAAAGGCCTTTTCAAACCCGGGAGGCTCTTTACGCTTCCTAAGATTTTCAGGAAAAGAAACCATCTACAGATCCAAAATATCCAAACGCTTATTGCAAAAAGCAGGGAAAACACAAGGGAAACACAAGAGAATCACTAAACCAACACAAGAAAGTCACACATGTGCTAGATCCTCGAATACATAGGGTTCACACGGTACACGATCAACTAAGGACAATACAAGGGTAACGGTCTTCTCCGTGAGGAGGTCTTGATGTTCTTCCCTAAAGAGGGGTCTTGAATCCGCTTGGGGGATCTTCTCAAGGCTCGAATCTCTGAGGAGAAGGTAACCAAGTGGATGAGCAAAGCTCTCACACAAAATATGAGCTAATCCTTTGCTAACCCCAGAAAGTTGGACGAGGTGGAGTATATATAATCTCAGTGCAAATAGGGGGGCGAAGGGGTATATGGGTTGCGGCCCAACACGAAACGGTGCACAGGCGTCGGACGTCTGGGAGTCACCGGTCGTCCGGAGGCTCGCGAGGGTTCGGACGTCCGGTGCCTGTTGGACGTCCGTAGATCCGGCTCGGGTGGTCTTCTGTCGGATGCCCAGTCGGGGTCGGTCATCCGAGGAGCGTCGGTCGTCCGTGGGGCGTCGGATGCCCGTCTGTTTTGGCTCGGGTGTGGAAGTGTCGGTCGTCCGGAGGAGGCCAGACGTCCGAAGCCTGGAGGTCGTCGGATGTCCGGGGTTCATTGGTTGTCCAGAGCCTGGAGACTTTGACCAGCTCTTCTTCTTCGTCTCTGTCTTCACGTCCATCTTCCTCTTCCTCTTCTCCTTGCTCCTTAGCTTCTCCATGATACCTGAGAATGCACAATGTGTCCGTATGAGGTAGTAGCCATGTCTCACGTGCATCAAAGTGGAAATGTGAGAGGAGAGATGTGTGACGCCCCAAGACCGGAGCTTCAGATGCCTTCCAGGGTTTCCGGGTTTCGTCGTGTGATTTGTTTGGTCCGTTGCATTTCATCTTTGCATCATGTGCATTGCATCATGTCATCATGCAACCCGTTTTAAAACTCGCTAAATAAATTGCATGGATCTTCGGTCCATTTAAACCGAGGGAATTCACATGGTGATTCTCTTTATAACATATCCTCCCGTTATTAGGGAGCTATATCAAATATTCCATTTTTGGAATCACCCATGAACACACTTGCAAATAACCACATGCCTTTTCTCGCTTCAAGTTTGGTCCCCAAACTTTGCTTTTTATCCTTTCTCCATTTTTCGGAGCTCCACCAAAAATCCGAACATTTTTGGACCTTCCTAACCCTCACTTCCTATTCAAACCATTTGATTTTAAATCAAATGAGTTTGAATTTAAAACTTTCAAAAATGCCCACTCCATTTTTCTTGGAACATGCGCATTTTTGCGAGTCCGTGAAAATTACTCCCATGCCCAAATTCCATCCATACCCTCTCTTTCTATTTTTCTTCTTCTTCTATCTATTTTTTCTTTTCTCTTTTTGGTTAAGAGAAGAGAGTAGAGAGAGAGAGAGCCCAGCTCAAGCGAAGCCCATCCAGCCAGTAGGCCTCTGGCCACTTCCCTCTCCCTGGGCCGGCCTCCAAGGCTCATCTTGCTTCCCGGCCTCTAAGGCCCAGCCCGCGCGCCCCTAACCCTAGGCCCCGACCACGCTCTCTCGGTCTCTCCCCTCGACCCCTCTATTTCCCTCGCGCCGCCAGGAACCCAGCGCATCGCGCCAGATCCCCTCGCTCTCGCACCCGCATGACTCCAGTGCCAGGACCCGCGCTGAGCCCTCGCCGGAGAAGTGAACCAGGCCGGAGCCTGTCGCCGCCGCCAGCCTTCGCCTCACTGCGCTGCCCCAGGACGTCGCTCCCCTGCAGTCTCCGGCGCCGCACCACCGGAGTTGCTCCTTCCCCGCGACCCCGAGTCCCAAGCGCCGCCTCATCTCCTCTACTACGCCCGCACCTCGCCTGCGATTTCTCCGCGCCGGCGACCTCCATCGAGCCTCCCTGCTTCCTCCGGCCGCCACGCCACCATGCTCCGACGCCGCCTCGAGCTCATCTTCCTCGACCTTCATGCCGTCCCGGAGTCCCTCGCCTGCTGCTCCACGGTCCAGCCCAATGCTTCTCCTTCCACTGCCATGGACATCCACCTCGCCTGCCTCCTCCCGTCGGCCCTCTGCCTGCTGACGATCTGCCATCTGCGGCCGCCTACTGTGCTCCACCTCCCTGCTCGAGCTCCCTCCTTCGCTGCCTGTTCTCATTGACGTGAAGACTGCAACTGCAACACCCTTGGGCGCCAAGTTCCTCTTTCGGACCCGTCAAGTGTACAACGACTCAGGTGCGACCACGTGCATTTGTCAAGAACCCTGGAACCACCGACGCCTTCAAAACCGCAAGTCCAACGACAACCACGAGGATTCGCCGAGACCATCAAGTTTGAGACTGTCCCGAACCATGTCGTCTCGCCAGATCGTCAAAACCGTTCGGGATTCACCAAACACCACTACGCCCGGAGACCTTTGGTCTACCAAGTTCCCTTACGACCCGTGTACGACTACGGGGATTCACCAAGTCCCTTCGGATGCGCCAAGTTTGACTACATGGACCACCAAGTTCCTCTACCATTGTCGTGTACCACTACTTCCACTACCGCCACCAGAACATCTACAGAACATGTACCATCGACCCTCGAAGACCCGTGGACGTCAAGTTCCTTGTTTCGACTCCGAACACCTACGGGGTGTGAACATCTACGAAGTGAGAATGACTACTTCCACTACCGCCGTCGCGAGAATGCCTACTTCCCTCTACAAACATGATCCGTTCCGATAATGCACGCTTCGAAAGGTATAACCATCGAGACGACCGCCCGTGGACTGAATGCATGCGTGTTGAATGAGATGAACCCCGTGTTTGCATCGTGCCAGAAATTGTCGCTTGCATGGTCCTCCTTGTTACCATGTCGTCCACCCGTGCGAACCCAGTAACCGGGATCATCCCATCATCGTGCATGACACGCTCCCGTCACACTTCCTTTTACACCGGCAACTCAATCGAGTTACCGGAACAGATATGTTGCCGTGGCATCATTTTTGCATTCGTTGCCATGGCACCCCTTTTCTTTCCACCACGGTGACAAGTGCTTCATAATGCTCTTGTCAACTTTTAATAAGATTGCATTAACTTGTTCATGTCATCTGCATCATGATAACAACAATTAAAAATGCTTAAAATTGTTGTTGCATTAAATTGCTAATGCATATGGGGATTTACCGGACTTGTTGTTTGTTATATCCGGCCCCATTTAAATTGTTTAAATGGTATAGTTTTGTTATGCTTCACCTCTTGCCATGTTAACCAACACTTAATATTGTTGAGTACCTAACCGAGAGTGAACTAAATAATTGATTTGGTGTTTCATCAATACGTTGCATATTGAGCTCCACTTAATTTGTAGGACTGCTTGTGCACTTTGCCATGCCATGCCATGTATCATTAAACCGGACATGCATCATACTTGTTGTGCATCATGCCATGATTATGTGATGGTTGTTTACTATGTTTTTTGCTTCTTTCCGGTGTGCTTCTTCGGGTTGCTTCCGATAACGTCGTGTTTGTGAGGATCCGTTCGACTACGTCCGTTTGTCTTCTTCATGGACTCATTCTTCTTCCTTGCGAGATCTCAGGCAAGATGACCATACCCTCGAAATTACTTATATCTTTGCTTGCTAGTTGCTCGCTCTTTTGCTATGCCTATGCCGCGATACCTACAACTTGCTTATCATGTCTCCCATATTGTTAAGCCAAGCCTCTAACCCACCTTGTCCTAGCAAACCATTGTTTGGCTATGTTACCGCTTTGCTCAGCCCCTCTTATAACGTTGCTAGTTGCAGGTGAAGATTGGAGTTTGTTCCTTGTTGAAACATGGATATTCTGTTGGGATATCACAATATCTCCTATTTAATTAATGCATCCATATACTTGGTAAAGGTTGGAAGGCTCGGCCTTATGCCTGGTGTTTTGTTCCACTCTTGCCGCCATAGTTTCCGTCATATCGGTGTTATGTTCCCGAATTTTGCGTTCCTTACACGGTTGGGTTATAATGGGAACCCCTTGACAGTTCGCTTTGAATAAAACTCCTCCAGCAAGGCCCAACCTTGGTTTTACCACTTGCCACCTAGCCTTTTTCCCTTGGGAGTCGCGCTCTCAAGGGTCATCTTTATTTTAACCCCCCTGGGCCAGTGCTCCTCTGAGTGTTGGTCCAACCTGTCAGCCGCCGGTGGCCACCAGGGGCAACTCTGGGTTGGCCTACCGGAAGTTTGGACAATATGAGTGTGCCCTGAGAACGAGATATGTGCAGCTCCTATCGGGATTTGTCGGCACATTCGGGCGGCTTTGCTGGACTTGTTTTACCATTGTCGAGGATGTCTTGTAACCGGGATGACGAGTCCGATCAGATTCTCTTGGGAGAAGGAATATTCTTCGTTGACTGTGAGAGCTTGTGATGGGCTAAGTTGGGACACCCCTACAGGGTTTTGAACTTTCGGAAGCCGTGCCCGTGGTTATGGGTAGATGGGAATTGGTTAATGTCCGGTTGTAGAAAACCTGAAACTTATCTTAATTAAAATGCATCAACCGCGTGTGTAACCGTGATGGTCTCTTTCCGGTGGATTTCGGGAAGTGAACACGGTGTTGGAGTAATGCTTGATGTAAGTAGTCTTGGATCACTTCTTGATCATAGTTTCTCGACCGTGCCTTTGCCTTCTCTTCTCGCTCTCATTTGCGTATGTTAGCCACCATATATGCTAGAGCTTGTTGTAGCTCCACCTCATACCTTTTACCCTTCCTATAAGCTTAAATAGTCTTCATCGCGAGGGTGTGAGATTGCTGAGTCCCGTGACTCACAGATACTTCCAAAACCAGCTTGCAGGTGCCGAGGATACCGTGTAGATGACGCAACCAAGCTCAAAGAGGAGCTCTATGAAGATCTTGTCCTCTGTGTTGTTTAGTTCTAGTCGATCAGTAGTGGAGCCCAGTTGGGGTCGATCGAGGATCTGTGTAGCATTTGGGGTAGTCTTCTTTTATTTTGGTTCCGTAGTCGGACCTTGATTGTATCTGGATGATGTAATGCTTTATTCATGTATGTTGTGAAGTGGTGATTGTAAGCCAACTATGTATCTCTTTCCCTTATTTATTACATGGGTTGTTGTGAAGATTACCTCACTTGCGACATTGCTTTCCATGCAGTTATGCCTCTAAGTCGTGCTTCGACACGTGGGAGATATAGCCGCATCGAGGGCGTTACAAGATGTCACCTTGTTTTCAAGGGCTCTTGCACGTGCTCGTGTCATGGGTCCAAGAGGTTCGTAGTAAAGAAAACGGACATCAATAATATGAGGTGTCCATTAATGATAATTTTTCCACCATGGTAAAATTATTAACAAGGACAAAAGTGGTCGTTGATACTAGAAATGTGGTCATTTTTGCCTCATGATTAACGACAACACACCATCCCGTCGTTACAAGAATAACGACCGGAAAAATACTTTTAACGATGGGGCCTATCACGACCACCATATTGTGGTTGTCAATGATCTTTAACGACCACAATATGACTTTTAGCGACCACATATACCGTCGTTAAAAATCATTTCCCTAATAGTGTGAGTTCCAGAAGGCTACGGAGACCATGTGTGCAGAAGGTGGTGCCTCGCTGCATACTTCTCACCTCCAGATCAAATAGTGGGCGCGTGAGATCACAGCAGCGGAGCCCTTGTTCGATGCTCAGAAGCCACTGAAGTGGTCCAACACACCCCTCATCTTTGACGCCAAGGAACACCCTGACCGCACAACAGTGGTCGGGTGTTTGCCGTTGTTGGTCTCACCAACGATACGCAACCTCAAGGTGAACAAGATGCTGGTTGACGGCGGGGCCGGTCTGAACTTGATCTCACCCGTTGTGATCAAAAGGCTGCAAATTCCTGATGGAGACCTCAAGGAAATTGGCATGTTTCAAGGGGTCAATCCGGGAAGGAGCCAGCCGAAGGGAAAGTCACATTGCATGTGATGTTTGGAGGCGAGTTGAACTCCAGGACGGAGAGGATTGTCTTTGATGTAGCCGAGATCCCCTTGCCCTACAATGGGATCCTTATCCGCCCGGCACTACCCAAGTTCATGGCAGCGTCACACTATGCCTACAACACGCTAAAGATGCCTGGGCCGATGACCATCATCACCGTCGCCTCCGACAAGAAGAACGCGCTGATCTACGCTGACCAACTCTACCGAGAAGAAGTTGCAGCAGCTGCCGCCAAGGCACTTGCTCTTGCCACTGAAGCCCCGGGAGGGAAGAAGAATACCGGCAAGACCTCTCACACCCACTCCGGCAAGCGCACCTCTTCGGAGTGTTGTGCTACCGTCGAGGACGTGCCAGAGAGCTCCACCGGGAAGAGCAAGAAATCCAGAGCTACAACACCAGAGACCAATAGGGTGTCCGTCAAGGAGGGTGGCACGGGAGGGGCTTTCACCATAAGCTCCACCCTCGATAGCAAATAGGAAAGCGCGCTCGTCACTTTCCTGTGGGCAAATGTCGATGTGTTTGCATGGCAAGCATCCGACATCCCCGGCGTTCCCAGGGAAGTGATTGAGCACCATCTCGCTGTTTGTCCCCATGCGTGACCCATTAGGTAGAAGGTCAGGAAACAAACTTTGGAATGGCAGGAATTCATCATAGAGCAGATCAGGCAGTTAGAAGCGACAGGCTTGGTGAGAGGAGTGCTCCATCCAACGTGGTTGGCCAATCAGGTGGTGGTGCACAAGGCGAATGAGAAGTGGAGGCTGCGTATTGATTACACAGATATCAATAAGGCTTGTCCTAAGGACCCCTTCCCATTGCCGCGCATTGACCAGATTGTTGACTCCACTGCTGGGTGCGATCTGTTATCATTCCTCGATGCCTACTCGGGCTACCACCAGATCTTCATGGCAATGAAGACGATGAGAAGACATCATTCATCACCCCATGCGGTACGTATTGCTTTTTACGGATGCCTTTCGGGTTGAAGAGTGATGGCTCGACATTCGCAAGGGCGGTCCAAATTGGTTTTGAGCCCCAGCTACATAGAAATATGGAAGATTATATGGATGACATAGTGGTCAAAACCAAGGACGAGGCAACCCTTGTACAAGACTTAGAAGAGACGTTTGCCAACCTATGCAAGATCAACCTCAAGCTGAACCCTGAGACGTGTGTCTTCGGTGTTCTGTCCGGCAAACTTCTCGGGTACTTTGTGTCACAGCGTGGGATTGAGGCAAACCCGGAAAAGATCAAGGCTATTGAGTAGATTGAGGCACCCAAGCGGATCAAGGATGTCGGCTCACTGGCTGCGTTACCGCCATGAGCAGATTCATCTCCAAGTCCGCTGAGTGTGCCCTTCCCTTTTTCAAGATCTTGAAGAAGGCGGAGCAGAACAAAAGGAGGAAATCAGGCCTCGGCAAGTACTTTCCCGCTGAGCCCCCATGTGCCGCCGGCAAGGGTGTTGCCGCGGATTCTGAGCCTGTCGAGGAGCGACTGATTCCGATGGGCCGTCAAGCCCTGGTCGTAGAGACGGCCGCTCCCATCGCAGAAGAAATGCCTTTGGTCCTTGCCGTCAAGCCCCAGGCTCCGGCATGGGCACAACATACCGTCCGATTCCTCCAAATAGGGGAGCTTACTGAGGAGCAAGAAGAAGCGGAGAAAGTAGCCTGTCGGTCTGCCATGTATCAGTTCGTCGACGACGTCCTGTACACGAAGAGAATGAACGGTGTGAAATTGAAGTGCATTCCCCGGGAGGAAGGACTGGAGCTGTTAGCGGAGATACATGGAGGCATATGTGGCTCCCACATAGGGTCGAGGACCCTTGCCGGCAAGGCATTCCGACAGGGTTTCTTCTGGCCCACTGCCCTCCAAGATGCAACAACACTAGTAACCAAGTATGAAGCGTGTTAGTTCCATTCAAAGAAGCTTCATCAACTAGCTCAAGCCCTTCAAACAATTCCTCTTTCCCGGACATTCTCAGTATGGGGGCTCGACATCCTTGGCCCTTTCCCCCGCGCTGTCGGGGGCTTTGAGTACTTGTACATTGCGATCGACAAGTTCACAAAGTGGCCAGAGGTGGAAGCAGTGAGGAAGGTGACAGCATAGTCAACCGTCAAGTTCTTCAAGGGGCTAGTGTGCCATTTTGCTGTGCCAAACAAAGTCATCACCGACAACGGCACGCAGTTCACAAGCCACACCTTCATGCAATACATTCAAGACCTCGGTAGCAGGGTCTACTTCGCTTCCGTGGCACACCCACGGAGCAACGGCCAGGCGGAGAGGGCAAATGCTGAAGTGTTGCGAGGCCTGAGGACAAAGACTTTTGACATGCTAGACAAGAGCAGAAACTGCTGGATTGATGAGTTGCCGACAGTTCTTTGTTCGATCAGAACGACGCCAAATCGAGCCACCGGCCAGACACCCTTTGCCCTAGTATATGGGGCAGAAGCAGTTCTCCCCACGGAACTCATATACGGGTCACCTCGAGTACTCTCTTACGACGAGCTTCAGGAAGAGCAATTGAGGCAAGATGACGCAATGCTCCTTGAGGAAGATAGTCCTCGGGTGGCTATGAGAGCAGCACGCTACCAGCAAGCCTTGCGCCGCTACCATTGCCGCAAGGTTCATGCCCGAAGCCTTGAGGAAGGCAACCTTGTTCTTCGGCGTGTTCAGTCGGCCAAGAATAACAACAAGTTGAAGCCGAAGTGGGAAGGCCCTTATCGAGTAATACGAGTCACCAGGCCTGTCTCAGTCCACCTGGGGACCAAAGATGTTGTTCAAGTGAGCAACTCCTGGAACATTGAACATCTTCGCAAGTTTTACCCATAAGGCGCGGTTGCTGGGCCCCCCCGGCAACCCACCTTTTGTACAAGCCTTGCCGGCAAGGCATGTAACCCTCTGTACAAAGCTAGGCGCAGACCCTGAGCATAAATAAATGAAGCGCTGGCGCTCTAAGTCTTAGCATGCATGCTAGATTAAGTCTCTCCCTCGGTTAGGGTTGATAGTGCATAGCGGCGACTAACCCCTAGCCTAGAGGTCGAGTATGCGTCTTTGTGCCTTCTTTGGTTTGGAGGGAATGTGGAAGCTTCTGCTAAGCCGCTTGGCAGAAAGGAAACGAACCGGCGCTCCGGCCCCGGCAAGCCAAGACTACCGGGGGCTGAAGATACAAGGATCTAACCATGGCAAGCCAAAGTTGCCGGGGGATGCGGATTCAGATAAGTACTTCATCCCCTGTTGTGCATTTTCGTATGGAACTAGGACAAATGAAACCTCATTTTTCTCCAAGACCACGGTGCTCCCCCTTCTTCTTGTACCCAAGTCCCTGGGACAGAACCGGGTCGTAGACGCTATGGCAAGGAAATAAACGAAGGGCCAAACTCTACTTCGCTCCTGCCTCCGCCAAAAGCATGAGAATGGTCAACTGAAATCAGGGGACGACAAGGCATGTTGCCGTGCGACAATGTTTATCTTAAAAATTACAAGGATTCATTCCTTGGCATGGGCCTCGATCACAGCACCCTTTTTCATTAGAAACATCCCATATAGGTACAGTTCATACGGAATTAAAAACATGAGCAATGGGATTACAAGTCTTCAAATTAACAAGTGCCCACAGGCTTACAAACTAAAAAGAGATAAGATGCCCGTAATCCCTTTCTTGTCCCTCTCCTCAGAAAGCGGAACAAGGTGGCGGGAGGGAAAAAATAGTGCCTAGGAAAGGTACGAGGAGCGGAAGGCACCATGAGAACATCTTGGTGCCAGGAAAGGAGCTGGAAGACGAGGCAACGGGCCAGCAAAACGCGACGAAGGCGTCGGTGCCTACGTACTCCGACTTGACGGCCGCCACCCACCTTCTTCGCCTTCTCCGGCCCTCCTACACCAGACACCCAAGGAGACGACGGGGAGCGCCTCGATGGAGAGCTTGACGAGGAAGGCCCTCGGCAGGGGGCGTGGCTGAGGGAGGGGCGGCGCGGTCAGTCGGGGTCGGCATCCCACCACTCGACTCCCTCGTCGTCGTTGTCGCTGTCCTCCCCGTCACTCACCCTCGAGGAGGAATCTTCATCGTCGGAGGAGCTCTCCACATAGCACTTTAGGCGAGTTCCAAGATCTCCAAAGACCTTGATGGAGAGCAAGCCTCCCTCCATTAACTTGAAGTAGAGGACGACCCCCGCCGTCAGGCTGTGGATGCGAGCAAACATCTTCCATCCGCGACAGAGGTACATGACGTGTGGAGCGGGGAAGTCGACGTCAACCCACGTGCTGTCGTTCCCGCAGCCCCTCATGTGCAGTCTGAGGGTCTGGGGCGGATTGAGCTCCATCTCCCGAGAAAATGGGGTGGGGAGGCGGACACGACGACGCGGTGGCCGACGCGGCCTGATGAAGAACTCGCGGGGCTGGTCCCCGACATGCCCCTCCATCACGGGGAGCATCGATAGCGGAGGCACGGCCATTGCTCCGCCTCGTCCCCCTCTTCCCCAAGAGCCACGGCGACCTCGGCCTCGCCCCTTCCCCTTTCCTCTCGTAGCCGGCTGCGCCGCTGTAGGCTCTTGGGAAGGGGGAACGCGCTGTCGAGCGGTGACCCTCGCCGCCACCATCGAAGGGCCAGCGCCCCCTCTCGCTATGGCGGGTGGAAGAAAGGAGCAGAGGTGGAAGAGGATGGATGCTGAGAGAATGTGGGATGGCATCCCCTCCCCCTCCTTATAAAGGGGCGGGGTCGAGGCTCGGTCGCCGCACTCAACCAATCCAGCCATCGGAGGCGCAGGGAATCAGGACTGACCCGCTGCCCCAATCAGCGACGACCTGGTTTCTTGCCGCCACCGCCTGCCACCTGCATGGGGCACGCATGGAGAGCGAGCAGGATCCAGGGGACGGGTGAGGGACCATTACCCACCCCGTGATCATGGGGCATGGGCGCCTTGAAGACCGCGACCCGAGTCCACTCAGTAAATGAGCCTTGCCTCTGCGCCTCCCTCTTCATGTTTAAGGGGAAGGCGCGAGCCGCCTGTTTACCACGATGTGACACATGCGTGCAGAAACCGCCCCACTCATGACCCCCACGTCACGCACGACCCTCCACGTAGCGCGTTCAACACAGGTCATGGGGAAGCGTAGCGGACGAGAAGTTACTGCGGTAAAATCCGCCCCACCTGCCCGCACACCATTCTGGGCCTAGCCCAACAACGCGGCATGCTTATGTGTGGCCGAGGCCCGGGGGCTCCTGTCGGTGTACCAAAGTAGGGGCTCCCCCTTTTGACCCCTTTACTTGTGCGTGGGCAGTCAAAGCCGCGCCCGCGGCCACACTTAACCAAGCAGAGGAGGGAAGCCGGAGAGAAATTGAAGCACGAGATAACCAAGGCAACACCATGACCAGAAACACAAGAAAGTAAGAGGGCGAGGTGGACTCCCTCGGCAAGATCCTTGCCGAGGCTGCCTCCGCAGCCCCGGCAAGAGCCTTGCCGAGGCTGCCTCCGCAGCCCCGGCAAGAGCCTTGCCGAGGCAACTTGCCCGATGCCAGCGGAGCAAGCCACCCTTGAGCCCACAGGCTCCAACCCAACCAACTACATTGGAACCAAAGCTCGGGAGGCGCCTCTGTGGTGGCATGCAAATCTTCATCAAGATCATACAACATGTGAGATCAGATGAGGACCAGAAGACAGCTACCCTCGGCGGGATCCTAGCCGAGGAAATCCACAAGACCCCCGGCAAGACCCTTGCCGGGGACGACTGCAATGCCACGACAAGACCCTTGTCAGGCCCCCGGCAAGACCCTTGCCGAGGGCATCAGCAGGGCCACTAGCAGGCCCGTGTCTGCCAAACCTCCACCACCTTCCCCAAGCAGCTGCTAGCTCAACCAGCTTGGCAGGCACCTGCGTTGCCATGGGAGGCCTCTACACCGACTCAGCAGGCACCTGCGTGGCGGCATGCGGCCCTTCATGAAGGCTCCACCACCGCGCCAGCCCAGCAGCCAGCCAACGTGGCGCCATGATGCCTCATCAGCTCAGACACGTGTCGAGGCCATGCGAGGCGGCGACGCCTGGGACGTGCTTCCCCGGCATCCACGATAAAGCAAGGGGGACACGTCGGCAGCGCATTAAATGCATTTGTCCAAAGGTCCCAGAGGATAGGCTTATCGACTGTAGACCTTTCCACCTCATGTGTGCCACTGTGGCAACGACTTTTTCCTATAAAAGGAGGCCCGAGGCGACCAGGAGAGGGATTCGGATCTTTTGGGCAAAGTCGCACCCCGTAGCTAGCTCAAGAACACAAGAACACTCTCAAATACATCCACTAATGCAGGACTATGGTATTACGCATCTTCGCGGCGCAAACCTGGGTAAACGATCCATGTGCTTCCTGTCAGACCCTCTCTTTGCACAACCTCACGCTCGCCAACTCTAGAAGGGATCCCAGTGACCCCATAGGTGTTGTTTCCACTAACAAGAGGTGTCCGAAGAGTGTTGGCTCAAGTGTCGGCGTCTTGACGAGGAAGATGTGGAAGAAGCATGGTTGACCATCATGGCATGAAACTATTACATTTGGATGGATAGCTTGGCGTCAAGGTAGTCCAGTGTTCTTGCTTCGGATTGGCGCAAGTCGGTGGTGAGTTTCTCGATGTGGTCGCCGAAAGCTTCAGTTCCTTGATGCAAAGCTCATTGAATGCCGAAGAGGTGAACCTTGGTGACATAGTCGTTTGGTTCGTCTTGCTCATCGGGGAGTGGGTTGGATGTGCTTGGCCTATCCATCATGCCCAAGAAAATGTGAGTGGAAGAAAGAGAAGAACTTTACCAAATTTACCTTTCCCAATGTTGAATAGGATCAATGATCACTCAATGTGGTATTATGGAAGTAGGGAAATTGGTACTGGATCTTGTCAATCTCACACCTACACAAATAAATCTTTTCGAGTAGCTTGGTGAGGATAAGTGGCACAAAATTGATGCATTTGTTAGTAAGATATCAACCATGTTGAGAAATATTCAAAAGTGAAGAAAATATACCAATAGCAAAGAGTTACACGGAAACACACCCACAATTAGAGAAGTGGGGTTGTGCAACCAAGGAATGAGCAAAAAATGTGTTATCGACGGAAAAGCCCATGTTGTATAATGCTAGAGATACGCTAGCACGATTTCTCAAAGGTCTAGATATGAGATTGTGCACAACCTATTAGATAAATGTGTGTCATCTTTCTATTCCGAGTATCCTATGTATGTATGATTCCCGATGAACTCGCACACAATGATCTAGGACGATCAAGATGTCAATATGTGATGCAATGTGGCGTGATGTTATTGCTATTGCTTACAAGCTCTTTGTTTCCTTTTTCTTTTTTACTTAAAAGCTTTGCTCTCTTCTTTTTGACATATATTTTCTTTTGCCACTATGTGAAATGGTCGAACCAAGATAGCAATTATGTATATGTGGGAACAAATGATGATACAAGAGATGATACGATGATATATGCACGCAATGAAAGCAATGCAGAATATTTACACTAAAGTGCACAAGTAGTGTTGCCCGACGATACTCAAACATCTAGTCTCGGTAGTCAAGTGAGGTAAAAGGCTTGGGGTTAACAATGCAATGGCAAGGGAGTGGACTAAGATGTCAACAATTCATCCTTCTTAATGGTCGGGGTGTCAAATGGTGAAGTGTCACAACCCTAGAATTTGCTTGTAATTAGTTGCATCAGAAGCACCCTTGCATCATTTTAAATTCAAGGAAATCGAATTAGGGAGTTCTCAAAGCCTCAGAAACCTCTTAAAAATGATCAACACTAAAAATTTCTTCAAACAAGTCTAAGGAAATATTCCTTTTAACTTTGGAAATATTGGCAACAGGAATAATTCAACCCAATATTTCTAGAGGCTTAAAAGCAATTTTCTTGGACCTTTGAATCAATACATATATTGTTTGAGTTGGATATCTATATATATCCAACTCAAATAATATATATATATATATATTAGTTAGTTTATACATCCAATAATTCCAAAAAATGTTGTGTTGCTCTAGACAGACCCAATTAGCTCACACAATTATTTTCATGAAGTTTTAAAAATGATGTGTACTTTAAACAAATCAAAACAGAAAGAAATTAGAAAAGGACAGAGAGAGAGAGGGGGGGGAATACCTATGCAGCCACCCCGTGGCCCAACACTATTCCTGGAGTCCCAACCCTCCATGGGCAACCTTATCTTCAACCTCTTCCTACTAGCAGATCCAAGGCTAAGCACGGCGCCCGCGCGCGCTGGCTTGCAGCTGCCTGCCTGGCCCTCCCGGGCCAGTGCGACTCTGGGAATCGCCTCCCCGTTACTGTCTGGATCCCTCTCATTCTCCTTCTCGCACCCTCGCTCTCCCCCTCATGGCCGAAGCCGCCATGGACGTTCCCCCGTAACCACCACGTCGATCGAGCCTCTCTCGTCTCCCCGTATTGTCTTTGAGCTCCGCATAGTCCTCCACGTCGACTTCACCGGGATCGAAAATGCCCTACATTGACCGCTTCAGCCTCGTCTTCTTCCTTCGACCGCCAAGATCGCCATCGTCGCTCCATCGCTGTTCGTGCGTCCCCGAGCCCGCTGACGCACCCCGCATCTTCCAAGTGAGCTACCTCTTCTTCCCCTCTCTTCTCGCTACCGTTCATGCGCCCTAGCTAGCTTCACAGCCGAGCCCAAGGGCTCATCACATGCAGGCCATGTGACCGCCATCACTGCAGCCACTGAAGCTTGTGCCGGAGCATTGCCCCGTGCTCAGCATGCTCCTAGGAGCCTAACCCCAGCACCAACTCCTCCTCACATGCTCCCTAGAGCCGTTCCCGATGAGGTCCGAGCTCCGGCCGCCGCACTTGCCATTGCTGCCTCCGTTCTGGTCCACCCTGGCACGACCTGGTGGCTCTGTTGGATGCGGACGAGCACCAGCGTCTCGCAAAGCCAAACCGCTGCTCGTTTGGTCACTAGAGGAGGTTTTCCGTGCTCCTCCACCGCGACTGTCGTCGCTGACGGACAACCGCCGGTTAAATCTGGTGGGTTTGACCACCATTAGACTCCCGTGAGTCTATGACATGTGGGCCCGGTTGCTGACAGTTTTTAGTTCAGGGTCAAAATTAATGCTAATTAACCCTGTCAGTTAAATGAGTCACTGACCAGTGGGGCACTGGTCAGATTTGACTATCTTGACTGCTAATGCAGTGCTGAAGTAAGGCTGGCATCATAAACACTTTTCTGGGTTTTCATAAATCAGGAATTATTTAATAAATTCTAGAAAATGTTTAATACTTTGAAAATTCATAGAAATTCAATTGTCACTTAGATGAAAATAATTTATATATGAAAAATGATCAAAAAAATATGAAGAATCTATTTATGTCATAATCATGCATGTTTGAACAACTTACACCACCTGCTAGGACAATTCATGGTTAGGGCAATTTATGAAATAACATTTGAAGTTGGAATTTGATCTTGTTTGAATTCCACTTCAATTAACTTGGCTAAATATTGTATTAGGTGAATTCCGTTCCTTAAAATGTCATGTCGTACATTTGGTTGTGCATCGTATTGATTGTGTTCCTTCTTGTTTGTCGGTATTTGTCCCTTGTCGGTAGCAGAAGATTCTGATGTTGTGATCATTGACACCGATGAAGAGCTATACTATCTTCAGAAGTGTCAGGCAAGCAAACCCCCTTTGAGCATTCCGATATAATCCCACTCTCTCGCTCTTGCTATCTTTTAGTGGATTAGGACAACAACGATTCAATTGTTCCATGTTGCGGTAGTTAAACCCTTTCCTCTGCATGACCTGTCTTCTCCACAGTAATTAGTAAAACCCACTAGCATGAGTAGGAGTATTTTGAGCCGTGATGTGCCTACTCATTCATGCTTGCTTGTTATGTCTGCTCTGCTTAGAGTTTGTGTCAGGTCTGATTCATATGGGAAGGATTGAGATGGTGGTGAACATGCCCTACTATTGAGAGCTAAGTGTGTCAACATGATTTGGTGCAGGTAGCGATGAGAGGCCATGTAGGAGTATGATGCGGCTTGAACTATGTCGGTACTTCCCCAAAGTGGAAGGGATGATGCAGCACAACTACGGTAGATATTTTCCTCAGTGATGAGATAAAGGTTATCAAACTAGTAGGAGAACCACGCAACAAATACTTGCAACCCGACGTGAAAGAGGGGTTGTCAATCCCCCCCGTGTAAAAAGATAGATAAAATTGTAGTAGATTGGATAAATAGATCTCACGGGAACGCGAGATAAAATAAAACAAAAAATTGTAGCAAGGTATTTTTGGGTTTTTGGATTAATATATTTAAAAATAAAAGTGAATAAAAATATATCTTGAAGGAAAATATGAAAAAGAAGAGACCCCGGGGCTGTAGATTTCACTAGTGGCTTCTCTCGACAAAAATAGCATACGGTGGGTAAATAAATTACAGTTGGTAAATTGATAGGACTTCAAATAATTATGACGATATTCAGGCAGTGATCATTATATAAGCATCGTGTGCATGATTAGTAGACCGACTCCTGCCTGCATCTGCTACTGCTACTTCACACATTGACCGCTATCCAGCATGCATCTAGTGTATTAAGTTCATGGAAAAACGGAGTAATGCAATAAGAACGATGACGTGGTGTAGACAACATCTATTGATGTCGGAATATACCCCATCTTGTTATCCTTAATAGCAATGATACATACGTGTCATGTCCCCTTCTGTCACTGGGATTGAGCACCGTAAGATCAAACCCATCACAAAGCACCTCTTCCCAGGGCAAGGAAAATTGATCTACTTGGCCTAACTAAACCAAAGATTTGAAGAAGAAATACGAGGCTATAAGTAATCTTGCATATAAGCCATCTAGCTACTAACTACGGACCCGTAGGTCTACAATGAACTACTCACGCATCATCGTAGAGGCACAAATGAGGATGATGAACCCCTCTGTGATGGTGTCTAGATTGGATCTAGTGGTTCTGGAACTTGCGGTGGATGGAATTGATTTTCGTCGACTCCCCTAGGGTCTCTGGAATATTGGGGTATTTATAGAGCAAAGAGGTGGTGCGGGAGGCCACCGAGGTGCACACAATCCACCTCGGCACGCCTAGGCCCCGAGGCTCGCCCTGGTGGGTTGTGCTCCCCTCGGAGCTCCCCTCAGGTACTTTCTTGGCCCAATAGGTTTCTCATGGTCCAGAAAAAATAACCAAAAAGTTTTGCTGTGTTTGGACTCCGTTTGGTATTGATTTTCTACAAAATAAAAACAAGCAAAAAATAGAAACTGGCACTTGGTACTATGTCAGTAGGTTAGTCCCAAAAATGATATAAAATGATTGTAAAATAGATCTCGAAGGAAAATATGAAAAAGAAGAGACCTGGGAGCCGTAGATTTCACTAATGGCTTCTCTCGAGAAAAATAACATATGGTGGGTAAACAAATTACTATTGGGCAATTGATAAAACTTCAAATAATCATGACAATATCCAGGCAATGATCATTATATAGGCATCATGTCCAAGATGAGTAGACCGACTCTTGCCTGCATCTACTACTATTACCCCACACATCGACAACTATCCAACATGCATCTAGTGCATTAAGTTCATGGAGAAATGGAGTAATGCAATAAGAACGATGACATGAGGTAGACAAGATCTTTTTATGTAGAAATAGAACCCATCTTGTTATCCTTAATAGCAACGATACATACGTGTCGATTCCCCTTCAGTCACTGGGATGAAGCACTGTAAGATCGAACCCATCACAAAGCACCTCTTCCCATGGCAATAAAAATCGATCTTGTTGGCCTAACTAAACCACAGATTCGAAGAAGAAATACGAGGCTTTAAGCAATCATGCATATAAGAGATCAAAACTCAAATAACTTTATGGATAAAATAGATTTGATCACAAACTCAAAGTTCATCGGATCCCCATAAACACACCGCAAAAAGAGTTACATCAAATAGATCTCCAAGAGACCATTGTATTGAGAATCAAAAGAGAGAGAGAGGAAGCCATCTAGCTACTAACTATGGACCCTTAGGTGTACAATGAACTACTCGCGCATCATCGGAGAGGCACCAATGAGGATGATGAACCCCTCCGTGATGGTGTCTAGATTGGATATGTGGTTTCTGGAACTTGCAGCAGCTGGAATTGTGTTTCGTCGACTCCCCTAGGGTTTTTGAAATATTGGGGTATTTATAGAGCAAAGAGGAGATGAGGGAGGTGGCCGAGGTGGGCACAACCCACCAGGGCGCGCCTGGGCCCCCAAGTGTGCCCTGGTTGGTTGTGCTCCCCTCGGAGCCCCTCTGGTACTTCATTGCCCCAACTTGTGTCTTCTGGTCCAGAAAAAATCTACAAAATTTTCGCTGCGTTTGGACTCCGTTTGGTATTGATTTTCTGCGAAGTAATAAACAAGCACAAAACATCAACTGGCACTGGGCACTATGTCAATAGGTTAGTCCCAAAAAATGATAGAAAGTTTCCATAAAATTATTGTAAAACATCCAAGAATGATAATATAACAACATGGAACAATAAAAAATTATAGATACGTTGGAGATGTATCAGAGTACATGGTGGGTTGTCTCATTGTGACCGTACTCATGAAGTGAGATCTTTGTTTGTGATCCGAGATAGTTACTGATAACCCACATATATAGGGGATCGTTTGTAGCCTTTTTTAATAAATAAGAGTGTCGAACCCAACGAGGATCTAAAGGTAGAACAAATATTCCCTCAAGTTATGTCGACTACTGATACAACTCTGCGCACACTTAACGTTTGCTTTACCTAGAACAAGAATAAAACAAGAAGTACTTTGCGACAATAAAACTACGAATAATTTGCAAGATAATAAAATTTGTAGTTTAGTAGAAAGATTTTGTCACATAAGAAAGTTATTTGTCCCTAGGCGATCGATAACTAAACGGTAATCATTATTGCAAATTTATATGAGGGAGAGGCATGAGCTAACATACTTTCCATACATGGATCGTATGAACTTATCATTGGAACTCTAGCAAAAATACGCAACTACTAAAGATCATTAAGGTAAAACCCAACCATATCATTAAGTATCAAGTCCTCTTTACTCCCATATGCAACAACCCCCTTAATCGGATGTAAGCTTCTGTCACTCTAGCCACCCACCATAAAAGAATCATGAATGTATTGCAACACCCTACAACGGGGATCCCTCAGGTTTGCGTGACACGAAGGGCGCCGTAGGACAACCCCAAAAAAAATTACAACTCAAACGAATCATGATCATCAATCAACCCATAGGACAAAAGATGACCCACAAGTATAGGGGATCTATCGTAGTCCTTTCAATAAGTAAGAGTGTCGAACCCAACGAGGAGCAGAAGGAAATGATAAGCGGTTTCCAGCAAAGTATTCTCTGCAAGTACTGAAATAAGTGGTAACATATAGTTTTGTGATAAGATAATTTGTAACAAGCAACAAGTAACAAAAGTAAATAAGGTGCAGCAAGGTGGCCCAATCCTTTTTGTAGCAAAGGACAAGCCTGGACAAACTCTTATATGATGTAAAGCGTTCCCGAGGACACATGGGAATATCGTCAAGCTAGTTTTCATCATGTTCATATGATTCGCGTTAGGTACTTTGATAATTTGGTATGTGGGCGGACCGGTGCTTGGGTGCTACCCTTAATTGGACAAGCATCCCACTTATGATTAACCTCTATTGCAAGCATCCGCAACTAAAATAAAAGTATTAAGGAAAACCTAACCATAGCATGAAACATATGGATCCAAATCAGCCCCCTCCGAACCAACGCATAAACTAGGGTTTAAGCTTCTGTCACTCCAGCAACCCATCATCTACTTATTACTCCCAATGCTTTCCTCTAGGCCCAAATAATGGTGAAGTTTCATGTAGTCGACGTTCACATAACACCACTAGAGGAGAGACAACATACATCTCATCAAAAATATCGAACGAATACCAAATTCACATGACTACTAATAGCAAGACTTCTCCCATGTCCTCAGGAACAAAAGTAACTACTCACAAAGCATAAACATGTTCATAATCAGAGGGGTATTAATATGCATATAGGATCTGAACATATGATCTTCCACCAATTAAACCAACTAGCATCAACTACAAGGAGTAATTAACATTACTAGCAACCAACTAGCACCAATCTCGGACTTGGAGACAAGAATTGGATACAAGAGATGAACTAGGGTTTTGAGATGAGATGGTGCTAATGAAGATGTTGATGGAGATTGCCCTCCCCGAATGAGAGGAGCATTGGTGATGACGATGGCGATGATTTCCCCCTCCGGGAGGGAAGTTTCCCCGGCAGAACAGCTCCGCCAGAGCCCTAGATTGGTTCCGCCAAGGTTCCGCCTCGTGGCGGTGGAGTTTCATCCGAGAGGATGGCTTATGATTTTTTTTCCATCGAAAGACTCGATATAGCAGAAGATGGCCACCGGAGGGCCACCAGGGGGCCCACGAGGTAGGGGGCGTGCCCTGGGGGGTAGGGTGTGCCCCCCACCCTTGTGGGCAGGGGTGTGGTCCCCCTGGTGAAGTTCTTGCTCTCAGTATTTTTTATATATTTGGAAAACATCTTCCGTGAAGTTTCAGGACTTTTGGAGCTGTGCAAAATAGGTCTCTAATATTTGCTGCTTTTCCAGCCCAGAATCCCACCTGCCGGCATTCTCCCTCTTTATGTAAACCTTGTAAAATAAGAGAGAATAGCCATAAGTATTGTGACATAATGTGTAATAACAGCCCATAATGCAATAAATATCGATATAAAAGCATAATGCAAAATGGTCGTATCAACTCCCACAAGCTTAGACCTCACTTGTCCTCAAGCGAAAAGCCGAAATCAAAAAATATGTCCACATGTTTAGAGATAGAGGTGTCGATAAAAAATAAAATACGGACATGAGGGCATCATGATCATTCTTAGAACAGCAACTTATATAATTCTTGTCATATGATCTCTAATGCTAGAGTAATAATTCAATCACAATATCAAGTATGAATGGTAAACTTCATTGAAAACTAACAAACTACAATCTCAGTCATTGAAGCAATTGCAATTTATCATAACATAGGAAAGAGTCAATGTATAAGAGCCTTTCAGCAAGTCCACATACTCAACTATCATATAATCTTTTACAATTGCTAACACTCACGCAATACTTATGGGTATGGAGTTTTAATCGGACACAGAGAAAGGTAGGGGCTGATAGTTTTGCCTCCAAACATTTTACCTCAAGGGTAATGTCAATAGTAATAGTTCATGAAAACTCACATCCAATTAGCCATATATGCCAGGATCTTTCCAACATATTGTGCTTGCCAAAGGATAAAATGTAAAAAGGAAGGGTGAAGATCACCATGACTCTTATGCAATGTAGGAGATAAATGTAAAAGATAGGCCCTTCGCAGAGGGAAGTAGAGGTTGTCATGCACTTTTATGGTTGGATGAACAAAATCTTAATGCGAAAGAACGTCACTTCATATTGCCACTTGTGATATGGACCTTTATTATGCAGTTTGTCGCTTTTATTACTTCCATATCACACGCTCATATAAAGCTTATTTCCTACGCACCAATCAATCATACATATTTAGAGAGCAATTTTTATTGCTTGCACCGATGACAACTTACTTGATGGATCTTACTCAATCCATAGGTAGATATTGTGGACTCTTATGGCATGACTGGTTTAAGGGTGTTTGGAAGCACAAGTAGTATCTCTACTTGGTGCCATGAATTTGGCTAGCATGAGGAGGAAAGGCAAGCTCATCATGATGGAAAATCCAAGACAATATAATTCATCTCAGATGTAAGAAAACATAACCCATTATGTTGTCTTCCTTGTCCAATGTCAACTCTTTAGCATGTCATATTTTAATGAGTGCTCACAATCATAAAAGATGTCCAAGATAGTATATTTATATGTGAAGACCTCTCTTTCTTTATTACTTCCTATTAATTGCAACAATGACCAAAACTGTGTTTGTCAACTCTCAACAACTTTTATTCATCATACTCTTTCTATGTGAGCGCATTACTCTCCATAAGACTCATATGATCTCTTTGTTTCTTTATATTTCTTTCTCTTTTCTTTCATTCACTTAGGATCATGGCAAAATAATCAAGCCCTTAACTCAACACTATTCTTTATTATATAGCTCACAGACTCGATTACATAGAAGGATAATAAAGCAAAACTCACAACTAGATCATACTAAGAACTTTTATTCTACTAGATCAAGATATTATCAAAAGGATCGAACTAAGAAAAATGGTAAAGATAAAGGTGATGATGATACGACACCGGGGCACTCCCCCAATCTTGGCAGTTGCCAAGTGGAGTGCCCATACCAGATACTCAATTCTTCTTTGTTGGTGGAGACAGTGGTGATTTTGTTGATGGCGTAGGCTTGTCGTCCTTCTTCCAAGGCATAGGCTCACCATCATAGAAGGATGACCGAGTCTCTGGGATCCTCAAATTTGCATCCAAACTCATTCTTTTTAATCTATATCCATACTCACAGTTTTGGTTTTGTAGGTCATAGATTTGAGCTTGAAGGTGCTCAATTTTCTCGTGAAGCTTGAAGATGGTCTCCCCGATGTTGTCGGCATCTAGCTTGTATTTGTTGGTGAATTCTGCAATCATCATGTGGTTGGAGTTGAGTCCACACTCCACCATCCCCTGACACTTGAAAACTTGTTGCTCCATTGCTTCGAGCCTCGTCTCTACGCTTCCAGTCCCCTTCGGTCCCTCAGCATCACGGATGTGCAGCAACCCATCACGGGTCTCAATGGTTTGAGGGTGTCGCTGCACCTCCGCGAGGTAAGGGTTGATGACCTTCTCAAAGAACTTGTCCTTGGGAGCACTTGGAGACGCCATGATAACCTATATCTGTCAGAAAAACGACTCGAAACAAAGACAAGAGATTTTTGCGTGATACGGGAGTCAAAACCCCCGGGAGATTATATAATGAATTTTTACCGACCAAAATATGTGTCGTGTATGAAAACGGAGTGCGGAGAGCACACGAGGTGCCCACGAGGAAGGGGGGCGCGCCCAGTAGGGTAGGGCGCGCCCTCCACCCTCGTGGAGCCCTTGTGTCCTTCCTGGACTGCTGCTTATTTTTCTATTTTTCTAAATATTCCAAAACAGAGAAATCTTTCCTTAAAACTGTTTTGGAGTCAGTTTACTTACTGTACCACATACCTATTCCTTTTCGGAGTCTAAAGCATTTCGGAAAGTGTCCCTTATGTATTCCTCCAGGGTTAAGGTTTCAATAACATTGGTTTCAACATTTATGGAATTACCTAAGATATAATGTTTGATTCTTTGACCGTTCACCACATTCGGATTTGTGCCTTTGAAGTTGTTAATTTTTATGGCACCAGAACGGTAGACCTCCTCGATGATGTAAGGACCTTCCCATTTAGAGAGAAGTTTTCCTGCAAAAAATCTTAAACAAGAGTTGTATAGCAATACATAATCACCTACATTGGACTCACGCTTTTGTATCCTTTTATCATGCCATCTTTTAACTTTTTCTTTAAACAACTTGGCATTTTCATAGGCTTGGGTTCTCCATTCATCAAGTGAGCTAATATCAAATAACCTCTTCTCACCGGCAAGTTTAAAATCATAATTAAGTTCTTTAATAGCCCAATAAGCCTTGTGTTCTAGTTCGAGAGGTAAGTGACATGCTTTTCCATAGACCATTTTATACGGAGACATACCCATAGGATTTTTATATGCAGTTCTATAGGCCCATAATGCATCATCAAGTTTCTTGGACCAATTCTTTCTAGACCTATTAACAATCTTTTGCAGAATTAATTTGAGTTCTCTATTACTCAATTCTACTTGCCCACTGGACTGAGGGTGATAAGGAGATGCAATTCTATGATTAACATCATATTTAGCAAGCATTTTACGGAAAGCACCATGAATAAAAATGTGAACCACCATCAGTCATTAAATATCTAGGGACTCCAAATCTTGGAAAAATAACTTCCTTAAGCATTTTAATAGAAGTGTTATGATCAGCACTACTAGGTGGAATAGCTTCTACCCACTTAGTAACATAATCAATAGCAACTAAAATATGTGTATAAGCATTAGAGGAAGGAAAAGGTCCCACATATTCAATGCCCCAAACATCAAATGGTTCAATAATAAGTGAATAATTCATAGGCATTTCTTGATGTCTACTAATATTACCAATTCTTTGACATTCATCACAAGATATGACAAACCTACGGGCATCCTTGAAGAGAGTGGGCCAATAAAAACCAGATTGCAGTACCTTATGTGCAGTTCTATCTCCAGCATGGTGTCCTGCATAAGCTTCGGAGTGACACTTGCGTAGGATTTGTTCCTGTTCATTCTCAGGTACACAACGTCTAATAACACCATCTACTCCTTCTTTATAAAGATGTGGGTCATCCCAAAAGTAATGCCTCAAATCATAGAAGAACTTTTTCTTTTGCTGGTATGTGAAACTAGGTGGTATAAACTTAGCAACAATGTAATTAGCATAGTCAGCATACCATGGAGCAGTATGAGAAGCATTTATGAAATTTAATTGCTCATCAGGGAAGCTATCATCAATAGGTAGTGGGTCATCAAGCACATTTTCTAACCTAGACAAGTTGTCTGCAACCGGGTTCTCAACTCCTTTTCTATCAACAATATGCAAATCAAATTCTTGTAGTAAGAGAACCCATCTAATAAGTCTAGGTTTAGCATCTTTCTTTTCCATAAGATATTTAATAGCAGCATGATCAGTGTGAATAGTTACTTTAGAATCAACAATATAAGGTCTAAACTTATCACAAGCAAATACAACCGCTAAGAATTCTTTTTCAGTAGTACCATAATTTCTTTGAGCATATTGTCTAAAGGTTTACTAGCATATTGAATAATATTTAGTTTCTTATCAACTCTTTGTCCGAGAACAGCACCTACAGCATAATCACTAGCATCAAACATAATTTCAAAGGGTAAATTCCAATCAGGTGGCTGAACAATAGGTGCAGAGATCAATGCTTTCTTAAGTATTTCAAATGCTTCTACAGAGTCATCATAAAAAACAAATGGTATATCTTTTTGTAATAAATCAGTCAGAGGCCTAGAGATTTTGAGAAGTCCTTAATGAACCTCCTATGAAAACCGGCATGACCAAGGAAACTTCTTATACCTTTGATGTCCTTGGGACATGGCATCTTGTCAATAGCATCAACCTTGGCTTTATCAACTTCAATGCCTCTTTCAGAAACTTTATGCCCCAAGACAATACCTTCATTAACCATAAAGTGGCACTTTTCCCAATTCAAGACAAGATTAGTTTCTTCACATCTCTGCAAAACTCGATCAAGGTTGCTCAAGCAATCATCAAAAGAAGAACCATAGACGGAAAAGTCGTCCATGAAAACCTCACAAATCTTTTCACAAAAGTCAGAGAATATAGCCATCATGCATCTTTGAAAGGTAGCAGGTGCATTACATAAACCAAAAGGCATACGTCTATAAGCAAAAGTACTAAAAGGGCATGTAAAAGTAGTCTTTGATTGATCTTTGGCTGACACAGGTATTTGAGAGAAACCAGAATAACCATCTAGAAAGCAAAAATGTGTATGTTTGGACAATCTTTCTAGCATTTTATCGATAAAAGGTAAGGGGTAATGATCTTTTTTATTAGCCTTATTTAATTTGCGGAAACCAATTACCATTCTATAACCTATAATAATTCTTGGAGGAATCAATTCATCTTTATCATTAGGAACAACAGTAATACCTCCCTTCTTAGGGACACAATGGACAGGGCTTACTCACTGACTATCAGCAACGGGATAAATTATACCTGCCTCAAGGAGCTTTAGTATCTCCTTTCTTACCGCTTCTTTCATTTTAGGATTCAGTCGGCGTTGATGATCACGAACTGGTTTTGCATCTTCTTCCAAATTAAGTTTATGTTGACATAGAGTGGGACTAATGCCCTTAAAATCATCAAGAGTATACCCAATAACAGCACGTTGCTTCTTCAGAGTTTTCAATAATCTATGTTCTTCATGTTCTGAAAGGTTAGCACTAATAATAACAGGATATATCTTTTTCTCATCAAGATAAGCATATTTAAGAGTATCAGGTAACGGTTTAAGCTCAAACATGGGATCACCCTTGGGTGGAGGAGGATCCCCTAGGATTTCAACAAGTAAATTGTTTTTCAGAATAGGCTCCTGTTTAAAGAATAGTTCATCCAATTCCCTTCTTTCATTCATAAACATATCATTTTCATGGTCTAGCAAGTATTGTTCTAAAGGATCACTAGGAGGTACGGCAATAGAAGCAAGACCAATAATTTCATCCTTACTAGGTAATTCTTCTTCACGGTGTTGTCTACTAAATTTAGAAAAATTAAATTCATGAGTCATATCATCTAAACCGACAGTAACAACATCTCTTTTGCAATCTATGGTAGCATTAAGAGTATTTAAGAAGGGTCTACCAAATATAATGGGACAAAAGCTATCTTGTGGGGAACCAAGAACAAGAAAATCAGCAGGATATTTAGTTTTCCCACACAAGACTTCAACATCTCTAACAATTCCCATTGGTGAAATAGTATCTCTATTGGCAAGTTTAATTGTGACATCAATATCTTCCATCTCAGCAGGTGCAATATCATGCATAATGTCTTTGTATAAGGAATAAGGTATTGCACTAGCACTAGCACCCATATCACATAAGCCATGATAACAATGATCTCCTATTTTAACAGAAATAACAGGCATGCCTACCACAAGTCTAGGTTTATCTTTATCACGGGGTTTAGCAATTCTAGCAGTTTCATTACAGAAATAAATAACATGCCCATCTATATTATCAGACAAGAGATCTTTAACAATAGCAATATTAGGTTCAACTTTAACTTGCTCAGGAGGGGTATATGTTTTAATATTGCTTTTACGAACAACAGTTGAAGCTTTAGCATGATCCTTTATCTTAATAGGGAAAGGTGGTTTCTCAACATAAGAAGTAGGAACAATAGGATCATTATAAGTGATAGTCTTTTCTTCAACTTTAATAGGTGCAGCTACTTTTACTTCTATGGGAGGATGATATTTAAACCACTTCTCCTTGGAGAGATCAACATAAGTAGCAAAAGATTCACACAAAGAAGCTACTATCTCAGAGTCAAGTCCATATTTAGTGCTAAATTTAGGAAAAATATCGGTATCCATAAAAGATTTAACACAATCAAAACTAGGTGTCATACCTGACTCCTTACCATTGTTGAGGTCCCAATCTTCAGAGTTGCGTTTAATTCGTTCCAATAAATCCCATTTGAATTCAATAGTCTTCATCATAAAAGAGCCAGCACAAGAAGTATCAAGCATGGTGCGATTGTTACCAGAAAGCCGAGCATAAATTTTTTGAATAATCATTTCTCTTGAGAGCTCATGATTGGGGCATGAATATAACATTGACTTAAGCCTCCCCCAAGCTTGAGCGATGCTTTCTCCTTCGCGAGGCCAAACATTATATATATAATTGCGATCACGATGAACAAGATGCATAGGATAAAACTTCTGATGAAATTCCAATTTCAATCGTTTGTAATTCCAAGACCTTATATCATCACATAGCCTATACCATGTCGATGCATCTCCCCTCAAAGATAAGGGGAAGACCTTCTTCTTAACAACATCTCCGGGTACACCTGCAAGCTTAAATAATCCACAAACTTCATCCGCATATATCAAATGTTCATCAGGATGTTTTGTTCCATCTCGTAGAAAAGGATTAGCTAGTAGTTTTTCTATCATACCCGAAGGAACTTCAAAGCAAGCATTTTAATTTTCATATTCATTTTCAGTAGGTTCAGTAGGTTGAGGAGCAACTCTTTGCTCTACTGGTCGGGGTGAAGATACCCCAAACAAGCCCCTCAGAGGATTACCTTCCATGGTAACAAGTGACAGTAAATTTCAGCACACTATATAAATTTTTCTTTACCAAATTCCACCTACCAAAGGCGCTTCACTCCCCGGCAACGGTGCCAGAAAAGAGTCTTGATGACCCACGAGTATAGGGGATCTATCGTAGTCCTTTCGATAAGTAAGACTGTCGAACCCAACGAGGAGCAGAAGGAAATGATAAGCAGTTTCCAGCAAGGTATTCTCTGCAAGTACCGAAATAAGTGGTAACATATAGTTTTGTGATAAGATAATTTGTAACAAGCAACAAGTAACAAAAGTAAATAAGGTGCAGCAAGGTGGCCCAATCCTTTTGTAGCAAAGGACAGGCCTGGACAAACTCTTATATGATGTAAAGCGTTCCCAAGGACACATGGGAATATCGTCAAGCTAGTTTTCATCATGTTCATATGATTCGCGTTCGGTACTTTGATAATTTGGTATGTGGGTGGGGCGGTGCTTGGGTGCTGCCCTTACTTGGACAAGAATCCCACTTATGATTAACCTCTATTGCAAGCATCCGCAACTACAACAAAAGTATTAAGGTAAACCTAACAATAGCATGAAACATATGGATCCAAATCAGCCCCTTCCGAACCAACGCATAAACTAGGGTTTAAGCTTCTGTCACTCCAGCAACCCATCATCTACTTATTACTCCCAATGCTTTCCTCTAGGCCCAAATAATGGTGAAGTTTCATGTAGTCGACGTTCACATAACACCACTAGAGGAGAGACAACATACATCTCATCAAAAATATCGAACGAATACCAAATTCACATGACTACTAATAGCAAGACTTCTCCCATGTCCTCAGGAACAAAAGTAACTACTCACAAAGCATAAACATGTTCATAATCAGAGGGGTATTAATATGCATATAGGATCTGAACATATGATCTTCCACCAATTAAACCAACTAGCATCAACTACAAGGAGTAACTAACACTACTAGCAACCAACTAGCACCAATCTCGGACTTGGAGACAAGAATTGGATACAAGAGATGAACTAGGATTTTGAGATGAGATGGTGCTGATGAAGATGTTGATGGAGATTGCCCTACCCCAATGAGAGGAGCATTGGTGATGACGATGGCGATGATTTCCCCCTCCGGGAGGGAAGTTTCCCCGGCAGAACAGCTCCGCCAGAGCCCTAGATTGGTTCCGCCAAGGTTCCGCCTCGTGGCGGCGGAGTTTCATCCGAGAGGATGGCTTATGATTTTTTTTCCATCGAAAGACTCGATATAGCAGAAGATGGCCACCGGAGGGCCACCAGGGGGGCCATGAGGTAGGGGAGCATTCCCTAGGGGGTAGGGCACGCTCCCCACCCTCGTGGGCAAGGTGTGGCCCCCTGGTGAAGTTGCTCTCAATATTTTTTTTTATATTTGGAAAACATCTTCCGTGAAGTTTCAGGACTTTTGGAGCTGTGCGGAATAGGTCTCTAATATTTGCTCCTTTTCCAGCCTAGAATCCCAGCTGCCGACATTCTCCCTCTTTATGTAACCTTGTAAAATAAGAGAGAATAGGCATAAGTATTGTGACATAATGTGTAATAACAGCCCATAATGCAATGAATATCGATATAAAAGCATGATGCAAAATGGACGTATCAACAAAACAGATCTACTCAAACATCATAGGATAACCACATGTCATTGGATAATAATGTATAGTGTTGAGCACCATGTTTAAGTAGAGAATTGGAATGGGAATAGAGAGGTTACACCGCTGCATAGAGGGGAGAAAGTTGGTATTGTCGGTATCAAGGATGTTGATGTAGATCATCGTCATGGTCCTTGCCCCGACGGCACTCTGGCGCCAGCGGGAGAGAGGGGGAGAACTCCCATCCTTCTCCTTCTTCCTTGGCCTCCTCCTAGATGGGAGGAGTGTTCCCCCTCTGGTCCATGGCCTCCATGGCAAACGAGGAGCAGGAGCCCCTCCTAGATTGGATCTTTCCTTTGTTCTCTTCTGTTTCGCGTTCCTGTTTTCTAGCCCTTCACCATTTCTTAAATTCCCAGAGATTCATAACTCTGGTTGCATTTAAATTTTAACACAATTTTTTCCATTAATTATCTTTCTTGCGGCAAAAGAAGGGCCCCAACCAACTTACGGGGTGCCCACTAGGCACCACCGCGTACCAGGGGGTGTGGGTCGTGCCCTGGTGGGCAGTGGAGGTTGTGGGCCTCTGTTTGCATTGATTCCACCTCCCAAAAATCACACATATTCGAAAATAAATCTCTGTAAATTTTTCTCATGTTTGGACCTCGTTTGATATGGATACTCTATGAAACAAAAAAACATGCAACAAACAGGAAATGGCACTGGGCACTGGATCAATATGTTAGTCCAAAAAAATAATATAAAATGTTGCCAAAAGTATATAAAAGTTGTATAATATTGACATGGAACAATAAAAAACTATAGATACGACGGAGACGTATCAACATCCCCAAGCTTAATTCCTTCTCGTCCTCGAGTAGGTAAATGATAAAAAAGATAATTTTTGATGTGGAATGCTACCTAGCATAATCTTGATCATATAATCTAGTCATGTCATGAATATTAAGACACGAGTGATTCAAAGTATTGGTCTATAATTTGACATAAAGACATCAATACTCATGCATCCCAACAAACAATCATGTCTTTCAAAATATCAATGCTAAAGAACGCTATCCCTACAAAATCATATAGTCTTGTCATGCTCCGCATTCTTAACACAAAGTATTTATCATGCACAACCCTGATGACAAGACAAGCAATTGGATCACCCTTTTTAACGCGCTTCAGCTTTTTCAACCTCCATGCAATACATGAACGCAAGCCATGTACATAGCACTATGGGTGGAATAGAGTACGACGATAGGGGTAAACATAGAGAAGACAAAAAAGTAAGAAAGTCTCTCATCGCCGTGGCTAATCAATGGGCTATGGAGATACCCATCAATTGATATCAATGCGAGGAGTAGGGATTGCCATAAAATAGATGCACTAAGAACAATAAGTGTATGAAGGCTCAACATGGAAACTAAGTGGGTGTGCATCTAACTCTATAATGAAAAATTTCCACTAGTATATAAAATTGACAACATAGGATACTCTCTATATGAAAAACATGGTACTACTTTGAAGTACAAGTGTGGAATTAGTATGCCCCTTCTCTCTTTTTATATCTTTTTTTCTTTCTTTTTCTTTTTTTCTTTTTTTGTTGGGCTCTTTTTGGACTCACTTTTTTTCCTTTTTTTTCTTTTTGTCCAGAGTCTCATCCCGACTTGTGGGGGAATCTTAGTCTCCATCATCCTTTCCTCACTAGGACATGCTTTAATAATGAATAATGATGATGATCACACTTTATTTACTTAAAACTCGATACCTAGAACAAAGTATGACTCTATATGAATGTCTCTGGCAGGGTACCAGGATGTGCAATGATCTAGCGTAGCCAGGATATAAAAAACGGAAAAGCCATGGAAATATCATGCTAGCTACCTTATGATCATGCAAAGCAACATGACAATGAAAGCTCAAGTCATAAAAATGGAAAGGTGGAAGTTGCATGGCAATATATCTAGGAATGGCTATGGAAATGCCATAATAGGTAGGTATGATGGCTGTTTTGAGGAACATATAATAAGGCTTATGTGTGATAGAGCGTATCATATCACGGGGTTTGGATGCACCGGTGAATTTTGCACCGACTCTCGAGGTGAGGAAGGTCAATGCATAGTACCAAAGAGGCTAGCAAATTGCGGAAATGTGAGAGTGTGTATAATCCATGCACTCACATTAATCACAAAAAACTCACATACTTATTGCAAAATTTTATTAGCCCTCGAAGCAAAGTACTACTATGCATGCCCCTAGGGGGATATATTGGTAGGAAAAGACCATTGCTCGTCCCAGACTGCCACTCATAAGGAAGACAACCAATAATAAATCATAGTCCAACTTCATAGCGTAACAAGAGACTATACATGCATGCTTTGGGAATCACAAACCCTTAAAACCAATATTCCTTCTAACCACAACCATTTACTAGTACCCCCCACATATTATCATCTCTATATCACAAAACTATTGCAGGGAATCAAACATATCATATTCAGTGATCTACAAGTTTCATGTAGGATTTTCTGACTAACCATGTGAATGACCAATATCTGTTGACTCTCTAAATAGATATAAGTGAAGCATGAGAGTTTAATTCTTTCTACAAAATACTTTCACATGCTCTAATAAATACAAGTGAAGCAAAAGATCAATCTAGAAATAATGTTTTTCATGTGAAGAGAAACAGGCAATCCAAACTTCAAATGATATAAGTGAAGCACATGAAGCATTTATAAAGCCATACTCAATAGATATAAGTGAAGTGCAATGAGCATTCTAGAAATCAACCAAGGACTATATCATACCAACATGGTGCATTAAAAGAAAAATAAAAAGCACACGACACTCCAAGATTTACACATATCATGTGAAAAAAAAACTGAGGCATACCGATACTTGTTGAGGAAAGATGGGTTGCCTTCCGGGGCATTCCCAAGCTTAGATGTTTCAGTCTCCTTGAATATTTAGTTGGGGTGCCTTAGGCATCCCCAGGCTTAAACTCTTGCCTCTCCTCCTTCTCCTCATATCGAGACCTCCTCTATCCTCGAACACTTCATCCAAAGAAAACTTAACAAAACCCTTGTGAGCTCCATTAGTATAATAAAGCAAATTACTACTTTAAGTGTTGTTGCAAACCCATTCATATTTTATTTTTGTTCATTATGCCTACTGTATCCTAACTTCTCCATGGCTTATACCACCGATAAAGTCCATAGTTCCATCAAAACAAGCAAAACAATGTAGCAAAAATAGAATCTGTCAAAAAAAGAACAGTCTGTAGCAATCTAAACTTTGACTATACTTCTGTAACTCTAAAAATACAGAAAACTTAGGAAAAACTAAATTTTGTGGCATTAATGTGTAAAAATTTTAGAATTTTTGCACGTTCCAATAAAAAACTTAAATTCACACACTACAGCAAAAGTTTCTGTTTTGGCACCGCACATACAAAACAAACAATCTAATCATCCTTAAGGCAAATCTTCGCACATTATTTTTATAATACAATGGATTTGTACAAGGGGATAATTATTTTTGTTGAAATTTTTCTGTAATTAAGATTCACAAAGTTTCCATGGGCATGAACAAACTTCAAGTCTAGCTCCCACTTTAACAATGCTTGTCTCTCTCACTTTCACTTTTCTGTTTGAAAAAGTTTTAGGTTCCCTCTATATTTTTTTGTTTTTAAACTTTATAAAAGCACACAACTCTACAAAAGGGAAGGTGTCGAACCTTCATCCTAGAGCAGCACGGATAATCATATCTCAAGCATAGATCCCAAGCATACCAATGCAACTTATGAATTTGTTCCCATAACAGTTTTCCTTTTTGAATCAAGCGATAATCCCTAAAGTATTCACGTTGATCCAACGTGTCTCCCATTATCAAGTTGAATGGGGGTTTTCTCAGGATTATCAAAGTAGTGTTTAATATTTTCACATAACGAGCATCGAGAGTTTTAGGAGGTTCCCCATCTCCATGAATAGCAAGTACAACTAAATTTGTTGGTATTTTGTGTTCCATATCCATAACTAAAGATATAAAACAACATAGAACAGAAAATAAAGACTACTTAGTGATAAAGGAAACAAGCACACACAAGAATATTCACCCCTTGCAATTTCTCCTTGGCAACAGCGCCAGAGAAAAGGTCTTGATAACTGACAAGTATACCGGGTCGTTTGTAACCTTCTTTGATAAGTAAGAGTGTCAAAACCAATGAGGAGCTAAAGGTAGAACAAATATTCCCTCAAGTTCTATCGACCACCGATACAACTCTACGCACACTTAACATTTGTTTTACCTAGAACAAGAATAAAACTAGAAGTACTTTGCAAGAATAAAACTACGAATAATTTACAACATATTAAATTTAGTGGTTTAGTAGAAAGCTTTTGTCACACAAGAAATTTATTAGTCCCTAGGCGATCGACAACTAAACTGGTAATTATTGTTGCAATTTTATATGAGGGAGAGGCATGAGCTAACATACTTTCCGTACTTGGATCATATGCACTAATGATTGGAACTCTAGCAAGTATCCGCGACTACCAAATATCATTAAGGTAAAACCCAACCACAACATTAAGTATCAAGTCCTCCTTAGTCCCATATGAAACAACCCCCTTACTCGGGTGTAAGCTTCTGTCACTCTAGTCACACACCATAAAAGAATCATGAACATATTGCAACACCCTACAGCGGGGATCCCTCATGTTTGCGCGACTCAGACGACACCATAGGATAACACCCAAAAAAATACAACTCAAACCAATCATGGTCATCAATCAACCCATAGGACAAAACATATATACTCAAACATCATAGGGTAACCACATATCATTGGATAATAATATGCAGTGTTGAGCACCATGTTTAAGTAGAGAATTTCAGCGGGAATAAAGAGATTACACCGCTACGTAGGGGGGAGAAATTTGGTATTGAAGGTAGCAAGGTTGTTGAGGTAGATCGCCGTCACGATCCTTGATACATCTCTGGTGTATCTACTTTTCTAAACTCTTTTGCCCTTGTTTTGGACTCTAACTTGCATGATTTGAATGGAACTAACCTGGACTGACGCTGTTTTCAGCAGAATTGCCATGGTGTTACTTTTGTGCAGAATAAAAAGTTCTCGGAATGACGTGAATCTTCACAAAGATAAGTTTTGGAATTAATAAAAAATATTGGCGAAAGAATCAAGTGAAGGGGTCCCACACCCTGGCCACAAGGATGGGGGGCGCGCCAACCGACCTTGTGGGCCCCCTGGACCTCCACCAACCTCAACTCGAACTCCATATATTCTCTTTCGGGGAGAAAAAAATCGGAGAGAAGGATTCATTGCATTTTATGATATGGAGCCACCGCCAAGCCCTATTCTTCCTCAGGAGGGCAGATCTGGAGTCCGTTCGGGGCTTTGGAGAGGGGAATCCGTCGCCATCATCATCATCAACCATCCTCCATCACCAATTTCATGATGCTCATTACTGTGCGTGAGTAATTCTATCGTAGGCTTGCCAGACCATGATAGGTTGGATGAGATTTACCATGTAATCGAGTTAGTTTTGTTAGGGTTTGATCCCTAGTATCCACTATGTTCTAAGATTGATGTTGCTATGACTTTACTATGCCTAATGCTTGTCACTGGGGCCCGAATGCCATGATTCCAGATCTGAACCTATTATGTTTTCATGAATATATTTGTGTTCCTCATCCGATATTGCAAGTAATAGTCACCTACTACATGTTATGATCCGGCAACCCCGGAGTGACAATAGTCGGGACCACTCCCAGTGATGGTCGTAGTTTTAGGAGTTCATGTATTCACTAAGTGCTAATGCTTTGGTCCGGTACTCTATTAAAAGGAGGCCTTAATATCCCATAGTTTCCAATAGGATCCCGCTGCCACGGGAGGGTACGACAAAAGATGTCATGCAAGTTCCCTTCCGTAAGCACGTATGACTATATTCGGAATACATGCCTACATTATATTCATGAACTGGACCTAGTTCTGTGTCACCCTATGTTATAACCGTTGCAAGATGAATGCCATCCGACATAATTATCCATCATTGCTCCATTGCCTACGAGCTCGTTTCATATTGATCTTTGCTCTGTTACTTTTCCGTTGCCACTGTTACGATTACTACAAAACTGCTACCGTTACTTTTGCCACTGTTACTGTTACTTCCATACTACTTTGCTACTAAATACTTGAGAATATTCTTTGGCTCCCCTTGTGTCGAATCAATAAATTTGGGTTGAATACTCTACCCTCGAAAACTGTTGCGACCCCCTATACTTGTGGTTTACCAAGACCTTTTTCTCGCGCCGTTGCCGGGGAGCATAGCTCAATTCTGAGTCACTTGGGATTTATTTCTGTTGATCACTATGTTGAACTTGGAAGATCAAAGAACTATGATTTTTCCCTCAACTACGAGGGGAGGTAAGGAACTACCCTCTAGCTCTGCACTTGATTGTCCTTCTGTTTTGAGTAAACTTGCGACATCTACACCTGCTATTGATTCCGATATGTCGCATGTTATTGATGATGCCACTTCTGCTATGCATGATGCTTATGATGATACTACTTATGTGCTTGATGATACTGTGCTAGGTGAATTTCTTGATGAACAACTCGCTAGGGCTAGAGAGAATGAAATTACTAAAACTGATTATATTATTGAAAATGATGATTATGATTCTCCCCCTAGATACGAATTTCCTGTTGTACCTGAGGGTTACGTTATAGATTAAGAAACTGCTAGAGACTTCTTTGCTTGCAATGATAGAGAGGATCTTAAGAAACTGTTAGCTAAGTCGGAAGAAAATCCTTGAATGCTCGAATGAAATATGATCCCGCTTTTGCTACTTCACCTATCTTTGTTACTGATAAGGATTACGAATTCTCCGTCGATCATGAGTTAATTACTTTGGTTGAATCTAATCCTTTTCATGGTTATGAATCTGAAACTCTTGTGGCACATCTTACTAAATTGAATGATATGGCCACCCAATTTGCTCATGAGGAAAAAGTTCGCTATTACTATATTCTCAAATTGTTTCCTTTCTCACTAAAGGGTGATGCTAAGTTATGGTTTAATTCTCTTGCTCCTGGTTGTGTGCGTAGTTCCCAGGATATGATTTACTACTTCTCTTAAAAATATTTCCCTGCTCATAAGAAACAAGCTGATTTAAAGGAAATATTTATTTTTGTGCAAATTGAAGAAGAGAGTCTCCCACAAGCTTGGGGGAGGCTACTCCGATTACTGAATGCTTTGCCGGATCATCCTCTCAAGAAAAATGTAATACTTGATATCTTTTATAATGGACTAACCTATGCTTCCAGAGACCACCTGGATAGTGTTTTGGTTGTGTTTTCAGGGAGAGAACTATTGAGCAAGCTGAATTGTTGTTAAATAATATATTGAGTAATGATAATGATTGGACACTTCCTGAACCAAATCCGAAAGCCAACTTCGAAGAAGAGGGTGATGCAGCTTGAAGCTACGTCGGTATTTCCCCAAAGAGGAAGGGATGATGCAGCATAGCGGCTGTAGGTATTTCCCTCACTGTTGATACCAAGGTTATCAAACCAGTAGGAGAACCAAACAACACAACGTAAACAGCCCCTGCACACAAATAAGAAATACTCGCAACCCAATGTGTAAAAGGGGTTGTCAATCCCTTTCGTGTAGCGGTGCCCCAAGATAGGCAAACGGATGTGAAATAAATTGTAGTAGATTGATAGATCGAACGCTAAATAGAATAAATAAAAATAAAATGCAGCAAGGTATTTTTGTATTTTTGGTTTAATAGATCTGAAAATAAAAGCAAAGGAAAAGTAGATCGCAAAGACAAACAATATGAGAAAGAGACCCGGGGGCCGTAGGTATCACTAGTGGCTTCTCTCGAGAAAAATAGAAAATGGTGGGTAAACAAATTACTGTTGGGCAATTGATAGAACTTCAAATAATCATGACGATTTCCAGGCAATGATCATTACATAGGCATCACGCCCAAGATTAGTAGACCGACTCCTGCCTACATCTTCTACTATTACTCCACACATTGATCGCTATCCAGCATGCATCTAGTGTATTAAGTTCATGGGGAAATGAAGTAATGCGATAAGAATGATGACATGATGTAGACAAGATCTATCTATGTAGAGATAGACCCCATCATTTTATCCTTAGTACAAACGATACATACGTGTCGGTTCCCCTTCTTTCACTGGGATCAAGCACCGTAAGATCGAACCCACTACAAAGCACCTCTTCCCATTGCAAGATAAATCGATCAAGTTGGCCAAACAAAACCCAAATATCGGAGAAGAAATACGAGTCTATAAGCAATCAAGCATATAAGAGATCAAAGAAACTCAAATAATTTTCATGGATATAAAAAGATAGATCCGATCATAAACTCAAAGTTCATCTGATCCCAACAAACACACCACAAAAAGAGTTACATCATATGGATCACCAAGAGACCACTGTATTGAGAATCAAACGAGAGAGAGGAATTCATCTAGCTACTAACTACGGACCCGAAGGTCTACAAACAACTACTCACGCATCGTCGGAGAGGCACCAATGGAAGTGGTGAACCCCTCCGTGATGGTGTCTAGATTGGGTCTGGTGGTTCTGGACACTACGGTGGCTGGAATTGATTTTCGTCGACTCCCCTAGGTTTCTGGAATATTGGGGTATTTATAAAGCAAAGAGACGATACGGGGGGCACCCGAGGTAGGCACAACCCACCAGGGCATGCCTGCACCTCCTGGCATGCCCTGGTGGGTTGTTCTCCCCTCGGAGCACCCCCAAGCGCTGCCTTGGCCCATTGGGTGTCTTCTGGTCCATAAAAAATCACATGAAGTTTCATTGCATTTGGACTTCATTTGGTATTGATTTCCTGCAATGTAAAAAACATGCAGAAAACAGCAACTGGCATTTGGCACTATGTCAATATGTTAGTAACAAAAAAGATATAAAATGACTATAAAATGTTATAAAACATCCAAGATTGATAATATAACACCATGGAACAATCACGGGCTAGTGCTCCTCTGAGTGTTGGTCCGAACCGAGTAGACTGCGGGGCCATCTTGGGGAAACTTGAGGGTTGGTTTTACTCATAGGATGTCTCATCCGGTGTGCCCTGAGAACGAGATACGTGCGACTCCTATCAGGATTTTTCAGGACATCGGGTGGCTTTGCTGGTCTTGTTTTACCATTGTCAAAATGTCTTGTAAACGGGATTCCGAGACTGATCGGGTTTTTCCGGGAGAAGGAATATCCTTCATTGACCGTGAGAGCTTGTGATTGGCTAAGTTGGGACACCCCTGCAGGGTATAAACTTTCGAGAGCCATGCCCGCGGTTATGTGGCAGATGGGAATTTGTTAATATCCGGTTGTACAGAACCTGACACTTAACTTAATTAAAAATCATCAACCACGCATGTAGCCATGATGGTCTCTTTTAGGCGGAGTCCGGGAAGTGAACACGGTCTGGTGTTATGATGGAACGTAAGTAGCTTCAGGATCACTCTTGATCACTTCTAGCTTCTCGACCGTTGTGTTGCTTCTCTTCTTGCTCTCATTTGCGTATGTTAGCCACCATATATGCTTAGTGCTTGTTGTAGCTCCACCTCACTACCTTCTCCTACCCATAAGCTTAAATAGTCTTGATCTCGCGGGTGTGAGATTGTTGAGTCCTCATGACTCACGGATACTTCCAAACAGTTGCAGGTGCCAAGGATACCAGTGCAGGTGATGCTATCAAACTCAAGTGGGAGTTCAACGAGGATCTGGGTCGTTACTACGTTTCGTTTCCTGATGATCAGTAGTGGAGCCCAGTTGGGACGATCGGGGATCTAGCATTTGGGGTGTATCTTCCTTTTTATTCGAATTTGGCCATAGTCGGTCTTTGAGTGTATTTGGATGATGTATGAATTATTTATGTATTGTGTGAAGTGGCGATTGTAAGCCAACTCTTTATCCCTTTCATATTCAGTACATGGGATTGTGTGAAGATTACCCCTCTTGCGACAAAACTACCATGCGGCTATGCCTCTAAGTCGTGCCCCGACACGTGGGAGATATAGCCGCATTGTGGGTGTTGCAAGTTGGTAATCAGAGCCATCCCCGACTTACGAGCCCCCTGCTTGATCGAATCACTGACGTTGTTGAGTCTAGAACAAAATGTTTTGAGTCTTAGGATTATATATATCGAAGAGTAGGATTCTTTTTACTCCTCACTCCCTTCGTCGCTCTGGTGAGGCATCCTGACATAGAAGTTTTAACTCTCCTCTCCTCAAATTTCATGAAAAAGAATTTTAGGATCATGCGGGTATCTTGGAATTGTTCCAACAGTCTTGTGATGAGAACATTGTTCTTGGTGCCTCCTCACATTTAGGGGTTGGGGCAGTGTCCCGGGGAGTTGAGCTCCGAGGTGTTGTCGTCACAATTTTATCGTTGCAGTTCTGGAATACCTGAGTTCGCCGACATCGAAAATTTCTTTTATGCAGTTGTTGGTGAGATAACCTCGACGCCACCCAGTACTGGTGTGGGAGTTCGGGAGTATTGCCATAACTCATATAACGGATGTTTTTCTAAGGTTGAGGTACATGATTTCCGAAGGTTTCTTGGTTATGTGTTGAAGGATGGATACAGCTGGATGTAGGGATTGCTAGTTTGGTTGAGATATTATGCTTCCCTGTATCCCCAACACCTGATTGCATAACCAGAAAGTTTCGGGAGTTTTATAGGTGTGAATTCAAGTAGCTCTAGTATTTCTTCCCGTAGATATTTGGTTTGTGATTGGGTAATCCTTACCACTTATTTGTTCATATTCGTACCTTGTTGCTTTATTCATCTACCCTTATCTAAGTGGCTTATCACCTTAATCGAAGTGTGATGATTTACTTTGGAATTTATTCGTTCATCCTTGTTCGAATGTTTATTGTGAAGACTTTATGTTGCAATTTCTATCCATTGATTCAGCTTGTCTATTTGTCTATCAAATTTCTAACGCATGTCACCCTCTTCAGGATGGCTCCAACACGTCAGAATCCGGACCACAATGATGGGGATCAGTCGAACCCTCCGCCAACACCTCCACCTCCGGAGGCATGGCAAGCTGTCATGGCAGCCACCAACACCAACACTCAGATGCTTTTGCAACTCTTGCAAGAGTGCAACCAAGGTGAAGGCAACCAAGGAAATCAAGGCCAAGGCAACAATCAGCTTCAGTTTGCTACCCTCAACTAGTTCCTCGCAAACTAGCCGAAGTCTTTCAGCAACTGTGTCGAGGCCACAGACACCGACGATTGGCTCGTGGACATTTGCAAGCATTTTGAATGTAGCAAGTCATGCCTGATGACAAGGTCAAGTTTGCTTTGTTTCAACTCAAGGACCAAGATGCTGAGTGGTATCAACAATACAGAGATTCCAGAGGAGGTCATGTGATTACATGGGATGATTTCCGCCAAGACTTCGAAGGTCATCATATCCCACCAAGTGTAGCTGAGAGCAAGCGTGAGGAGTTCCGCAATCTCAAGCAAGGCAACATGTACATGTATCAATACAATATCTAGTTTCAGAAACTTGCTCGCTTCGCTAAAAAAGACGTTCCTCATGAAAAGAGTATGATCTATCAATTCAGAGGTGGCCTCAGAGAGGATCTACAATTAGCTCTCGTGCTTCTTAAGCCGACTAAGTTCAAGCAATTCTATAACATGGCACTAAAGCAAGAAGCTTCTTGGCTCAAGTGTGAGGCTTCAAAGAAGAGAGGCAGGGACGCAGTCCAATCTTCTTCTTCATCACAAGTCGCAACTAATCAACAGAAGTTCTGGCTTCCGCCTCCTCCTCCATTTCGTCAGCCCTACCAGCAAAAGAGCAAAGGTGGCAATGGATCTTCCGACCCACCCAACCCAGGCTATCAGAACAAAGCTCAGTCTCAAAGTCCAAGGTCAAGTGCTTCTTATCATCGTCCGCTCTCAGAGGTTACTTGCATCAAGTGTCAGCAGAAAGGGCACTATGCCAACAAGTGCTTCAACCAAAGGCACCTTCCGCCTCCTCCTCCTGTGAGATCTTCCAGCAATGCAGTGGTCAAGCATAATTCCAAGTCTGCAAGGGTGAACATGATGAACGCAGCTCAGGCAGAGGATTCTTTAGAAGTGATCATGGGTAACCTTTCAGTTAACTCCATTCTTGCTACTGTCTTATTTGATACTGGTGCATCACATTCTTTCATGTCATACCCATTTGCATCGGAGCACAATGTTGACACAGAGATTTTGTCCAAAGTTATGCAAGTTGTTTCTCCGAGAAAGCTTATGACTTCTAGTTTGGTTGCTCCCGATGTCTCTGTCCAGTTGGGCAACTATAAATTTCCATCTTCTCCAATTGTTCTTGGCAACTCAGATATTGATCTAATTCTCGGCATGGAATGGCTTTCTAAGCACAAGTCTCAGCTTGGTTGTGCTGCTAGGGAAATTCAATTGACACACTCTTCTGAGGATGTGATCATCTATGCTGCTCGTGATGAAACCATTCAACTGTTTTCTCTCAATGAGAAGGGCGAGTTGAATGCCATCTCTCAGATTCCAGTCATTTGTGAATACCAAGATGTCTTTCCAAAAGAGCTTCCGGGAATGCCTCCTCACCGGCCAGTTGAATTCGTTATCAATCTTGAGCCTCGCACGGAACCTGTTTGCAAGCGTCGATATAAGCTTGGACCAGAGGAGTTGAAGGAATTGAAGAAACAACTCGATGAACAAGAGCGTATGGGTCTGATCAGACCGAGTTCATCTCCATGGGGTTGTGGTTTTCTTTTTGCCCTGAAGAAGGATTGAACTGAACGACTCTGCGTTGACTACCGTCCATTGAACAAGAAGACAATAAAGAACAAGTATTCACTTCCCAACATCAATGATCTATTGGAGCAACTTAAAGGTGCTAAAGTATTCTCCAAGCTTGACCTCCATATGGGTTATCATCAGATTCACATTCGTGAAGAAGATATACCCAAGACACCATTCAGAACAAGCTATGGTTCTTATGAATATACTGTCATGTCTTTCGGCTTTGTCAATGCTCCTCCAGCGTTCTCTTGCGTGATGAACTTCATTTTCAACCCTTACACAAATGATTTCATCCTAGTGTATCTTGATGATATCTTGGTCTTCTCCAAGAATAAGGAGGATCATGCCACACATTTGAGATTGGTGCTCGACAATCTCAGAGAGCATCAATTCCATGCGAATTTTTCCAAGTGTGAGTTTTGGCTTGATGAGGTTCTCTACCTTGGTCATATCATCCCCGGCAAAGGGATCACTGTTAATCTCGAGAAGGTGTCTGCAATTGTCAATTGGGAACCTCCTCAAAATGTCAAGCAGCTCCGCAATTTCCTTGGACTTGCAAGCTATTGTAGAAGATTCGTCGAGAATTTCTCAAAGATTGCAAAGCCTCTTTCCAACCTCCTTCAGAAGCATGTCAAGTATGTCTGGACGCTTGAGTGGGACGTTGTGTTCAACACCCTCAAAGAGAAGCTGGTCACAGCTCCTGTCTTAACTCCTCCTGACGAATCCAAGTCATTTGAAGTTTTCTGTGATGCTTCCTTGCAAGGTCTCGGTGCTGTGTTAATGCAAGAGAAGAAAGTTGTGGCTTATACTTCTTGCCAGTTGAAGCCCAACGAAAGGAACTACCCCACTCACAATCTTGAGTTGGCGGCAGTTTTCCATGCATTATTAACATGTAGACATCTCTTGTTGGGAAGGAAAGTGGACATTTTCACAGATCATAAGAGCCTCAAGTACATCTTCACTCAACCCAACCTCAACCTCAGATAGACTTGATGGGTCAAAATGATTCAAGAATACAATCCGAGTATTGAATATACTCCAGGCAAGGCCAATGTCATTGCAGATGCTTTGAGCAGGAAGGCTTACTGTAACAGCTTAATTCTCAAGCCCTTCCAACCGGACCTTTGTGAAGCTTTCCGCAAACTGAACCTCCAAGTTGTTCCTCAAGGCTTTCTTGCCAATCTTCAAGTCTCTCCTACTTTGGAGGATCAAATTCGTGAGGCACAACTCCTGGATACCATGGTGAAGAAGGTGAAACATGGTATTGCTAAGAGCCAACCCAAATACAAGTGCTATCGCATTGATGAGAAAGACACTCTATTCTTCGAGGACCGGATTGTGGTTCCTAAAGGTGATCTAAGGAAAGTCATTATGAACGAGGCGCACAATTCCCTTCTATCCATTCATCCTGGAAGTACGAATATGTACCATGACCTCAAGTAGTCGTTTTGGTGGACTCGAATGAAGCTAGAGATTGCTCAATTCGTGAATGAATGTGATGTCTGCCGAAGGGTGAAAGTAGAACACCAATGACCAGCTGGTCTCCTCCAACCTCTTGCTATTCCAGAATGGAAGTTTGATCATATTGAAATGGACTTCGTTACTAGATTTCCTAAGTCCAAGCATGGAAATGATGCTATCTTCTTTGTCATCGACAAGCTTACAAAAGTGGCTCATTTCCTTCCAATCAAAGAATCTATCATAGCAGCTTAGCTGGCAGAGCTATACACCTCCAGGATTGTCTCTTTGCACGGAATTCTGCAATTGATTTCTTTAGACCGCGGAAGCATTTTCACTTCTAAGTTCTAGGACTTCTTCCAGAAGGCCATGGGCTCCAACATTCGCTTTAGCACAGCTTTCCATCCTCAAACAAGTAGCCAAGTGGAGTGAGTAAATCAAATCCTTGAAGATATGCTCAGGGCTTGTGTCATCTCCTTCGGTATGAAGTGGGAGGATTGTCTTCCATATGCCGAGTTCTCCTACAACAACAGCTTCCAAGCAAGTTCGGGCAAGGCCCCATTCGAAATTCTCTATGGCAGGAAATGTTGTACTCCTCTCAATTGGTCAGAGACTAGTGAACGCCAACTTCTTGGAAATGACTAGATCACAGAAGCTGAAGAAATGTGTAAAGTCATCCATGAAAATCTCAAAGCCGCGCAATCGCGCCAGAAGAGTTACTATGATAACAAGCACCGTGACTTGGCTTTCGAGATCGGAGACCATGTCTACCTCTGCATCTCTCCAATGAAAGGCACTCGTCGCTTTGTTATCAAAGGGAAGCTTGACCCTAGATTTGTGGTTCCTTTAAAGATCATTGGCAAAAGAGGTGACCTTGCCTGTCAACCTAAGCTTCCATCCAAGTTCGCAAATGTGCACGATGTGTTTCATGTGTCACAGCTTCGCAAGTGCTTCAAGACCCTCGAGCGCACCATCAACTTCAAAGAGATTGATCTCCAAGAAGATATGTCTTATCATCAGCATCCCATTGCTATTCTTGAAGAAACCGAGCGCAAGACTCGCAACAAGTCAATAAAATTCCTGAAAGTGAAGTGGTCACACCATTACGACCGAGAAGCCACCTGGAAACGCGAGGATCACCTCCGTTCCGAATATCCGGAGTTCTTTCAGTCATAGATCTCTAGACGAGATCCTCTTGTAGTGGTGGAGTGTTGTAACACCCCGGATGCAACTTGCCATATTCATAACTCCGACTCTTCCCGTTTTTGGCTTTAAGTTATGAGATTCCCTTCGTAATTGGGTTTTGTCTTCGTTTTGCATTTTGTTCATGTCATGCATTTCATATCATGTCATCATGTGCATTGCATTGGCATTCGTGTTCATCTCATGCATCCGAGCATTTTCCCCATTGTCCGTTTCGCAATCCGACACTCCCACATGCATCGGCGCACCCCTCTTGTCTCTTTCCATGAGCGGGAGGAAAACATTCTTGGAATGGGCCGAGATTTGTCAAGTGGCCTTGGTACATCACCGGTAGAGCAGATGTCAAATTTCGTTCCATTTGGAGGCCGTTTGATGCTCCAATGGTTAACCGGGTAACCGCAAAAGCCTCTTTTCTGTTGCAGCCCAACACCCCTCCGAAACAGCCCAATAACTCATCTAAAGCATCTCCATGTTCTCCGTCATCGGATCACGATCGTGTGGGCGAAAACCGCACCTCATTTGGACACCCCTATCTCCTACCTATAAATATGTGCACCCCCACCCAATTTCCGGGTCCAAACCCTAGCAAATCTCCCCACTCCGACGCCGGACATGTCTTCCGCCAGCAAGACGTCTTCGTGCCGCCGTCCGGGCCAGTAGTGGCTCGACACATGGCCTCCGCCCCGCCCCCGCGCCACCGGCCCGCCAGGCCCGCGTCCGGCCCTCGCGGGTTGAGTGCGTCCCCCGCCGCCCACGCCCTAGCGCCCCTCCTCCGCCGCTCGTCTCCGCCGCAAGCCGCCGCCTCCTTCCACCACGCTCCCCATCGCCACTCATCACGCCGGCTGCCGCCGTCCATGCCAGAAACCATAGCGCGTCCGCCGCTCCTCCGCCGTCCTTGTCCGGTCGCCGCCGTCACCGACCCTCGCCGCGGCCAGATCCGCGCTCCGGCGAGCTACCCCATGTCCGTCCTCCGTCGTCCTCCTCCGCTCCGGGGTGATTCCGACGTAGCTCCAGTGAACCTCGGGAGTCGCGCCAAACCCTAGATCTATTTTCTGGGAGGTGATGAAATTTCACAAGTCCCGAAACCTCCCTAATATTTTTATGACTCCTTCATCGCATCACATCTCCACGCTCGGTGCTCCAAATCGTGCATATGATATATCGAAATGTTCGCCTTGTTGAGCTCCTCACGTTAGAAGCATATACATGCATTTTACTATGCATTATGATGCCATTTGCATTGTTGCAAGAGTGCTATAAAATGTCAGCTGCTGGTACTTATCAGATCATGGTGATTTGTTATTTTTATTGCATTTGATGTGTGCATTCTATGAGCATGAGGTCTACATGTGTTTTGAACTACAACATGCCATATTTACAGAGGTGCAAGTCTTGTATTTTTGGGATCTATGTGGTGACTAGAACAAGCATGCAAACTAGGCTCCGTGATGTTGCTGTTTTAAGGGACTTAGGATTTTGCTAAGTCCTTTTCCTATTGTTATTTTGATGCCATGTAAACTTTATGCTACATTGAGATCCATGCTTATTTTGAGATACTTCAGTAAGGATGTTTTGAACATGTGGTAACTCTCTATCCATTCGTTCACCTGGTTGCAATTATGGAGTGCTCTAGCATGTCATTTGCTTGCGCTACTTTTGCTATAAAATGTTCCTGGGAGATTGTTAACATGTTAATCAATATTGCCATGGTTGATGCTAGGGATCCATGCATCCTATTAACTTGCTCTTGCAATGGTTAGCTTCATGAACATAGCATCTTGCTATTGGTATGCTTATGTTGTCATTCAATGCTTTGTGGTGAGTGGCATGAGCTCACAAATTTGCTATCATGAAACTGTTAATAAAACTTGCTATGTTTACATGGGTGCCATCATATCTTCTGTGCCTTTTTGGATCATGTTCAGTAAGGAAGTTTTGTTCTATGATTTTAGTATAATTGTGCCATGCCTTTGTTTGCTTTGATATGTTCATGTAGCATTTTGTTTGCTTGCTCTAAATAGTGCTTCCTGATGTTGTTTTGACATGTTAGTTTTTTTCACTGTCTGTGAAGCTGATATCTTTTGCACTTTTGCCATGCTTGTTTGAACCTGTTCTTGTGTGAATTAGCTGTAGCCCAGTGTTCATGTTTTGTCAAGCATCTCTTGTACATAACTGCCATATGCTTTGTCACTATGTTTGAGTGCAGTAGCTCAGTTTCTTGTTGCATTCTATGTGGCATCATGCTGTTAATCGCAGATTTGCGTCATTCTTGTGATGCTTGTCATTTGCAAACCGTGCATCCATTCCCGGTGATCTTTATATCGATTTCCACCGAAATCATCTCATATTTCCAGCGGAATACTTGGTTTTCCAAGTTGATGCCTTGATCAATCTTTCCCTTCCGGAGCACGCATATGCATTGCATATCATGTCTTGCATATCATGCCATGTATTGCATCATGTTGCTTGTGCATTGCATCGTGATTGATTGTTGTTCCATTGCTTATGTTCTTACCTTGGGTAGACCTGGGAGATGAGTACGTGAACGAGGAACCTGTTGAGTACGCTAACGAGGATCAAGCTTTCGACAACTCTGAGAACTTTGTAGGCAAGATGACCATACCCTCGAAATCACTTCTATTTTGCTTGCTAGTTGTTCGTTCTATCGCTATGTCGCGCTACCTACCACTTGTTATATCATGCCTCCCATGTTTCCATGTCAATCCTCTAACCCACCTTCCTAGCAAACCGTTGTTTGGCTATGTTACCGCTTTTGCTCAGCCCCTCTTATAGCGTTGCTATTTGCAGGTGAAGCTGAAGTTTGTTCCATGTTGGAACATGGTTATGTTGGGATATCACAATATCTCATTTAATTAATGCATCTATACACTTGGTAAAGGGTGTAAGGCTTGGCCATTTGCCTGGTGTTTTGTTCCACTCTTGCTGCCCTAGGTTCCGTCATACTGGTGTTATGTTCCTTGATTTTGCGTTCCTTACGCGGTTGGGTGTTATGGGAACCCCTTGACAGTTCGCCTTGAATAAAACTCCTGAAGCAAGGGCCAACCTTGGTTTTACTTTTGCCTACCTAAGCCGTTTCCCATGGGT